>NW_024426119.1:4852522-4896186 GCF_017311325.1 Ursus maritimus | reverse complement strand
ATATATATATATATATATATATACACACACACACATACACACACACACGCATGCCTGGGTGGCTCAGTTGGTTTTGGCTTGGGTTGCGATCTCGGGGTCATGGAATTGAGCCCCGTGTCAGTATACATGCTCAGTATGGAGTCTGCTTACGATTCTGTCTCTCTCTCTCTCTCCTTCTGCTCCTCCCATGTTTGCACACTCACTATTTCCAAAATAAATACACAAATCTTAAAAAATATATATATGATAGAAAGTTTTGAATATACATGTAAACAATTAGAATAACAACTCTTGATAGGAAAGTGAAATGCTAGTGAAATGGATATGTAAGAGTAAAGTGAAGAGAAAGAGGGAAGGTAATTTTCATAAAAAATAAAGAAGAATTTCTTGGGAGGAAAAGAGTAGTAGAGACAATGGGAGAGTGATAGAAGAGAAAGGAGAAGAATAAAGACAGACAATGTTGGGAGGCTGTTGGCTGATTTGTGGGAAATGGTTAAAGGTTTTTTAGGAAGAAAAATATCTTAAATTTTAATTTTTTTCGATTGCTCTGATATTGTAGAGAATTTAGGCCAACAACAAAATAGAAGGCATGTCCCTAGGGCTGTCCTCCCATCTGATATCAACTGCAAGTTTGGAGGATTCCAAAAACCATCTTCAGGTTTGGTAATTTGTGAGTAGGACTCAGAACTCACTGAAAGTTATTATATTCATGATTATGGCTTATTACAGATTAAAATCAACCAAGGGAGGAAGCTCATATGGCAGAGTCCAGAAGTACCACATACAAAGCTTCTGTTGTCCTCTCCCTGTGGAGTTGAGACACATCACTCGGCTGGCATTGATGTGTGACAATATACATAAAACAGTGCCAACCAAAGCTCATGTGAGCCTCAGTGTCCAGAGGTTTTTTTTTTTTTTTTTTTACTGGTTTTTGTTTTACATGGGTATGAACACATGGTTCATCTCGGTCTCTAACTCATCTGATCATGCATAACCCAAAGCCCCTACCCTAAGTCACATTGTTAGTCTTTTGCCAGTCTCTCCTCCTTCCCCCAGGACTGTGTGGGTGGGGCCGCCCCTTGCCCTAAATCACACTGTTAGCTATCCAGTATGACCCAAGGCTTCAGACAAAGACACTCCTATCTGGAGGGCCCAGAGATTACCTTTGAAGCCAAAGGTATGGGCCAGATGTTTTCCTTGAGCAAGGCCAAATCCTTCACTACACAGATATAAATCCCTTTCATCATCCTGTTCTTCAGTAAAGACTTCTTCACACATGTGAAGAAAAAAATTCATCTTCAGTACCGACAACTTTAAACATTTTGGTGTGGATCCTTCTAGATAGATCTTAGATAGGTTAGGCATAAAAATGTTAATTCACTTTTTCTTTATTCTTCCCCAAAGTAAAATGAATAGCTATTAGCAAAGTTAGAAAACTAATCAGTAAAATCAAATCACCAAATGTTAGCGTTAGATGAAATCTTGGGCTGCATCTGGTCTTTCAGAAAAGTGAAGCGATTTGTTCAAGACCAGTGGAGTTAGTGAGACAGAACTGAATTAAGATTCCAGGTTCCGTGGCTTTTCTCTTAAATAAAAAGAAACTCAAGAGACCTCTTTTTTGGATCCAAAGGATGTTACTTTTTGAAAATAGTATTGCCTTGTTGACGTATGGTAAGATAACCCTAATGGTTTTTTGATTGATTTGGTTTTGCCCCAGAATTTGGGATGATTTCCAGATCCACATATTAAAGTGTGTCTAGAAGACAGCTGCTCAACTGCTTGCATATTTTTCTGATTAGCTGAATTGTATATGCTGCTGAAATTGTCAGCTGGATTTCATGTTGTTGATAGGAACAGCAGGGGATCTTAAACTGAACACTATCTGTATCTCTCTAGGCCTTTGGAAAATTTTCCCTCCCATTTGCTGCCTCTTTGTCCTTCTTAGAAACGTATTAAATTTTATGTGTTTTGGATTCAAACCTGGAACCTAGTTTTCAGCTGATTTCTTATTTCTTCCTAAATTTTATAAACATTTCATCAACTTCTTTTTCTGTGTGTACTAGTCAGACTTACAGATTGATCCAAATGGTGTGAAAAGGCCCAGGACTTATCCTTTTGTCACACAAACCTGTGGCTTAGGAGGGCACTATAGACTAAATGTTCATGTCCCCTGAATTTCATATGTTGAAACCTAATCCCCAATGTGAGGAGATGGAGTCTTTGGGAGGAGATTAGGTCATGAGGGCAAAGCCCTCATGCGTGGGATTAGAACCCTTATAAAAGAGACCCCAGAGAACATCTTCGCCATTTTTCCATGTGAGGACACAGCAAGAAGATAGCCATCTATGAAGTAGGAAGCAGTTTCTTCCCAGACACAGTCTGCTGGTGTCTTGCCCTGGGGTTTCCCAGCCTCCAAAATTGCAAGAAATAATTTTGTGTTGTTTTTAAGCCACCGTTCAATGGTATTTTTGTCATAGCAGGCTGCATGTTCTAAGGCAGGGAAATTAAGTGTGGGCACTCATTTTCGTTAGCAGGAACAGCATCGTGCGTAGGCCCAGGGGGTAAAATCTTACCTGATCTCATTTCAGCTGATGGAAATGACCTGTTGCGCCAAACCATTTCCACTCTCGTGTGGATTTGCCTTATCTGTGACGTGAAAAATGAACAAAACATTTGGGTTAACAGGAGATCTGTTTTAAAAATGCAGAATGCAAACATGCCTGAGGGGAATTTTTGCACCCTCAGTTTGGTTATTGCTTTTGTATACTTAACTGAAATCAGCTGCAGTGAAGAGATAAAATTCTGATGACATAAACTTGGAACTTGACGTGGGGTCAGGCCTAGGGTAGAACATCACAGGAATCATCAGGAATGCAGAGAACATCAGGATACCAAGGAGGAAGAGACTTAGGGAGGTGAGGAGGGGAAGGCGCTTCACTTTCTCACTTGGTGTAATTTTGACCTGTGAGCTTGATGTAGCCTCACAGTGGAGAATTTACAAAGGGGTGGGCATATGTCCCTTCACCTATTGAGAGGAAAAATATTGCAAATGTTGGTAAAGTGATAGAAAGGTCCAAAGTGAGATAAATTAGCTACATACATTATGAAGTACAAGTTCTGATTTTGTTTTCCAAATGCATGGAAATAAAAGTCAATCTAGAAATGTGGAAAATATGAAGAAGCTTCATCGGTGCCATCCCGTGGAGTAAGCCACCGCTATCGTGTCCTAATATCTGTTCCTTCCTCTTCTACTTTCCTGATAGAACTACATATTCTGTGGCTCTGCCTTTATATTCTAGACAGTGCTGTCCAATAGAAATAGAACATGAGCCACATACATATTTTTAAACTTCTAGTAGCTGCATTAAAAAGGCAAACAGAAACAGGTGAAATTAATTTTAATAGTGCATTTTATTTAATCTAATAGATCCAAAGTATTATTTCATTAAAAAGAAATTATTAACCAAGTATTTTATCTTTCTCCCCACCCTCTCCCCCATTTTGTACTAAGTCTTTGAAGCCAGGCTTATATTTTACACTTACACAACATCCCAGTTTGAACCATCTCCATTTCCGTTGCTCAGTTATAGCTGCGTGTGTCTAGTGCTTGCTGGATTGGGCAAGACAACTCTAGATGGAAGATATTAATGCAGGGGCACTGTTTCTTAAAGATCATGAACATTTGTTATTAGCTGTAAATGACAGAGTAACCTACTGAGGAAGGCTAGAACTATAAGAGCATTTACTAGTTACTTAGCAAGGATACTGGGGGTAAGGTATTGTTCGGAGGATTAAAAATGCATCAGGGATCCAGGATCTTTCCGGCCTTTTACTTCATGGGTCTTTCTCAACACACTGGCATTCCTTCTTGTGCTTGTCATCTCATGGTCACAAGATGCCTATAGCAGCTTCTGATATCAAGCCCTAATACTTGGAAAGAGAAAGAGCAAAAGTCCTTCTCTTTTCTCTCTCAAGTCTCTTTTCGTCCAGAAAGGAAAGGATTCCCTCCAACAGACATGCCCTGACATCTCACTGGCCAGATTTGCCTCACGTGGTAACTTTTAGCTGCAAAGGATCTTGGGAAACTGGAAAGTTGCAGTGGAGAGGAGAATGGCATAGGAGGGCTTTGCCTTAGAAGCTCAATCCTGATAAATTGCTGCCCCAGACAAAAATCAGACTGCTAGTAGGCTAGATGGAAGAAGAGGATGGCTATGGGGCTGGCAGCAAGTGATGTCTGCCCCAGGGACATTCTCTCAAGGAGAGAGGGACAGAGGAAGATAGTCTTACAGTCAAAATGGTCTTATAATTAAATAATATCCTAATAATTGCTCACATTTACTGAGTATTCAAGTGCTATGTGTGTTTAACGGATTACCTAATTCTCTCTCTCTCTCTCTCTCTCTCTCTCTCACACACACACACACACACACACAGAGAGAGAGAGAGAGAGAGAGAGACATGGGTTACCTGTCAGTTGTTGCTGATAGTAAAATCAATGCGTAATTGTCACATTGTGCTATGAGCTACCCAAGAGCAGGAATCCATCCTTCATTCTTCCCTCCTTCCTTCCTTCCCTTCCTTCCTTGGTTTTATTTCATATCCCATATCACAGTATTCATCAATATTTGTTAATGAATGACTCCTTTTATTTACTCAAGATATTTTATGTCTCTCAAATTTTGTTTCTAACCTGTATCACCTTCACTCTTCAAAGTCTAGTGTGTTAATCTCCTTGAAATCATTCATACCTCTACCCACATTCTAGCCTCAGGCACATGTCCTGGCCCCTGCAACTCTTTCCGTAGGCTACCAAGTGTTCTTACTGGGGCGTGGTCATGGGTAGAAATCACAACCAACCAATGACTCAGCAACTTCTTCACTTGAGGTTCTTTTCTAACCAGACTTATTTGAAGACAATAGGGAAATAAAACTAGTTTCTCCCACACAGAGTTGATGATTCCTGGGCCTATGTTGTATGCTCTCTCTCAGTCTTACATTTTGCTAGGCTCTTTCAGTTGGTAAGGAATAGAGATAAATCAAGCCCTAATCTGATCTCCCTCGACACAGCCAACCAGAAACTGGAGAGTAAGGAAGCCAATGGGCGTAGTCTATACAACTCAGTGTCACAGGGCACAGAGATAGAGTAGAGAAGGATGGAGAGCAGATTTGGAGGGAGCAATCAGTATACATCCAGCATTGTGTTTTCCATTTTCCCTAAATTACTTCACATGTGGACAATCCCCTTCCTATAATTCTTTAAAATGTAAGGGAAGTAGGGAAAGATTATGGCATGTATAATATTTTATGGAAAGCCTGCGGATAACAGAGGGGTTTACAATGAAGAAAAAGCAAATTTAAAACCTCAGGTTGGCTTTCCCAACTCCTGAACCATTGGCCATGCCTTGTACAGAGAATGCCTCACTGCCTTCCTTCTCAGCCCCAGCCTTGTGATGTTGAAAGGGCCAGTCCACCTCTCCCCAGTGGTAGTTTCCTTGACCACTTCCTCCATGTCCCAGATCTGATCCTGCTTTCCCAAGAGAGAGGGGGAGTCTTTTCCTTTTCTGTTTCCTTTCTTATCCAGGCTGATTAATAGTGGGTGCTAACCTTAAAAAAGCTAGTTATTTTACCAGCAAAATGCATTTATGTGTGAGTAGCAGAGAGAATGCAATTCAGGATGAACTATGGCAAACCATGGGAAGTCTGGAGATCAAAGGAAAGGAACATTACTTTATAGAGAAAAGCAGGAAGTTGGGAGGGCTCCTTTGAATTAAGTCTTTTAGAGGAAAGCAAGAGTTCAGGATGGTGGGGGTTTTCTCATTGGCCAAGTTTTGGTATTTTCTTATTCAAGCTTGCTGCTGGACAGGGAGAAATTCTTCCTTCCTCCTGTTGAGTAGCGAAGTAGGCTTCTTTCTGCTGGGGTCTGCAATTGACCATGAGTTTTAGGGTGTGAAATCTCCCCCTTCTGGCCTTCTTACTCCATTTTAAATGAGGTATTATTTATTCAGTTTCACATGGGAATATTCCTTTTATTTGAAGAAACCATTATCCTAACTGTAAGTAGTGGTCTGGCAGTGGTACCTATACTTCCAGTCAGCTGTGGTCAGAGATGTAGTGTCATGAGCTCCAGAAGTTCTAGAGGATGAGGAGTCATGTCAGGTTTGGGAAGAATACTAGTATAGCAAGGCTGGGCCAGGGCCTAAAAGAAGGTAATGGGGCCAGGACTGTTAGCTGGAGGTCTGCAGGTAGGTACTCAGGGTCTCTCCAGAGTCCCAGGTTGGAAGACCTTGGGTTAAGTTCCATGTTTATCACTTGGCAGCTATGTGATCTGGGCAAGCGACATAATTACTCTGAGCTATCATTTCTATTTTCTCCGCACCACCCCCTTTTTTTAAGTGATGATGATGTGAAAATGTACATGAAAACCCTATAAAACTCTATGGTCTAAATGAACATAAGCACTTCCTCTTTTGTAACTGTCAATCTTTTTCTGTTGCCACAATATTCACATGTATAATACACTCCCATCATGCCATGCAGTAATTTTCAGGGGCAAAAGCAAGCACTGGGGGGAGGAAATATATGCCTAAAGTTATATTGTGAGTGAGAGCTTGAAAAATCCCTGCATGGAGGTTTTGATATAAGGCTACTCTCCCGTATCTCCCTGTACTGTATCATTTCTAGTTGAGAGTCACTTTCTAGACAGAAGGTTATAAACTGATGGGGGTAGAAAGGGCTAGAAGATTTGTTTTGTTTGGCTTTCACAGAATTGTGAAGATTTAAAATTAGATGTCAAAATTTTAAAATCAGGAGATTTCACATGAAAAAATAATGTCTGTCTTCTCCTGAAATAGAGAATTTTTGGCAGAACCAAGCCTACATTCTCAAATGCCAAAATTTGGCTGGAGCTAAATAGTGTGTGCTCCTAAAAAAGCAGCATACATTCTCCAGCTGTTGTGACCTATTGGTGTCACCTGCCCCTTGACAATTAAGTTTGCCATCCTTGGTCTAGACTATCAAGGAATCATGGCTACTGCAGCCAGAAGGAACCTCAAGATGCCACTGAGCCCTGGCTTTTATTTTAGTCAGGTCAGGTTTTGATTTCCCCATTTATAGCGGAAGCCTCCTGGTTCAAATGATACGCCCAGTCTTACCCAGGTTGGGGCAATGGAGGAGATTGAGTAGAATTGAGGTCAGCTCCCTCCCAGTGAAGAGCCTTTTCCTAGCACAGTGTGTTCCTTTTCAAACAGCGTATCACAGTTTCTGAAGCCCAGTCAGTGGAGCCATTGTGAGGAAAGGTCAAACCTTAGATGAGCGAGGTTTCTGGAGTGCAATGCTTCCAACACCGGAACACACACAAGCTCTCGTGTGGCTGACCTTGAGCCCAGCCGTCCAGCTCCACTGGAACAAACGTGAACTTCAGAGCAGGGCCGGAAGGGCTGTGAGTTTGGATCAGCTAGTGTCCTTGACCCTTTGGCAAGGATCCCAGGCTGAAGAAACCCTCTGGGTTTCTTGGTGTGGGATGGAGAAGAAAGATGAGGGAGGGGAAGGAGGGGAGAAAAACAGGGATACAGAGCATAGTTGTTTTCTTTTCTCTCAGAAATTGAGCTTTTGTGTTCCTGGGCCACATGTGTGCTGTGAGGTTTTCATTTTCTTTCTTTTTTTCCAGCTCTGGGATTGGTGTGTTGCTGTATTGCTGAGTGTTTGTTTTGGCTGCTAGAGGAAGTATTGACAAAGGAAGTGGGAGAACAAACATAATTTTGTAAGCAGCGAGCCTGAGAGGAACAATAAAGCAGAACTGGAGACAGCATGTCGGGGTTGAGATTCTCGGGGACTGTTGAATGTCGGCATCCCAGGGCTTTCGGCCACTGAGGAGTGGGAATGTGGGGGCTTTTAGAGAAACAGGGGACTCTGTTGAGCTGTGCTTTGCCGTTCTGTTTCTGTGCTGTGGTGGATGCCTTCTCTGGGCTTCAGCTTTTCCCCTGCCCCTCACCGTTTCCTCCCGTGTGTTAAATACGAGAGCCACAGGCCTTTTCTAAGGAGGGGATAGTCTATAGCACCAAAATGGTGTGTGTGTGTGTGTGTGTGTGTGTGATTAAGTAATAAGGTTATGATATGGATTATAAAGAGGATCCCATAAAAATTTGGTGTTATCTTTAGGAATTTTAAAAACACCTGAAGACTGTCAAAATCCCAAGTGATTATTTAGTGAAATCTGGAAAGAATACTCTTTTACTTTCCACCTGTCGACAGACCAGCTAGGGGTGGGAGGAGACTTTTCACACATTCAAGTGATAGTACCAAGGGACTTTGGTGGACTTGAGAGATAAGTTCAAGAACTCACTTGTGAATGGCAAATGTACACGTCATGGTTATATGGTTGAAGAAACCCCCTTTGCTATAGATTTAGAAAATGGATCAGGGCAGATCAGAGGTGGCTGAGGTGCAGTCCCTGCTAGAGACAGGGGACAGAACGACGTACCCTTTGATTTTTCCCATGGATGGGAAATGAAAAGATTAATGAAATCCCGTGTTTGCATGACTGCTGGGAGTTACTAAGTGCTGGAGCCTTGACTTAGACTGAACTCATTCTCTGGGCCTCTGGGTATGAATGTTCCTTAAAATGTTGATGTTTTCTGAAGCATTTTCTGCAGCTAAGAGAAAGGTATATCTTTTTCTCTGGAATAACCTTAGAAGGCCACCTAGATATTAGGTAACAGCTCTGCATGAAAAGCTGTATTGTTATCTTTGAAAGCCTAGATTAGCTCAAGGTTTATAACATACTTTTATTTTTCTTCTGCTTTCATAAGGTAATAAGGGAAGAGGGTGAGGTGGCGAGGGCAGACATCAGTTAGAGCACTAAGGAATTTACAGGAAATATCATTGCTTTGTAAAACTGTAGCACGTTTATGGCGGTTTAGGCCACCAGATAATGTAAAGCCTCTGGTTCACTACTGTTTCTCAGGATCAGGTCTTTTTCCCCATCTGGGTCTGGGCAAATGGAAAGATGGAAGTGCTAGGTAGGTTGGATGGAGAGGGAGGTTGTGAATGTACAAGTCAATAAATGTGTGAAATATATCTCTAATCAGGTCTCCGTTTAAATTTCTCTCTAAATGGGTATGAGCAGGTGTGCCTGGCTGACTATGGCTTTGGCACTATTAGTTCTCTGGATCTGCGCTGAAACTGTCACCTTGGAAAGCAGCTGTACCTTATGCTTAAAAGTATCTGGAGCTACTGCCGATTGTTCTGCATAAGGAGAGGATAGCTTTAGTGCTGTCTCTTGACTATTCTCTCAAATTTTCTTTTTTTCCCCATCTTTTTGAGGTATAATTGACAAATAAAAATTGTGTATATTTAAGATGTAAAATTTGATGTTTTGACACATGAATACTCTTGAATTTCTGTATTATAAAACAGAGAAATATCTTTTGGGAAATTACTATTTTTCTTAAAGTGTACTGATGTCTCTTTAATATTTGAGTTAATGAGGGAGAAAGAGGGAACTTTTACAAAAGAATATGAAAACAGATTCTGGCACAAGCTCTGGGGACAAAACAAAACAAAACAAAACAATTTACTTTTGCTGGGCTTTTGGGAAAACCACTTGCCATCTATGTATCTTGTTTTCACCTTTTCATGTCTGTATCATGGAAAGATCTTATTACAGCATGTATTTTCTGAGATGGTCCCAATTTTAAACATTTATAGTGCCTACAAATCATTTAAATTCCAGAGAAATGCCAATATTTTGTCAGTTTAGTATCTATACAATATAATGACTTAGAATAGTTTTTTTATGACACTCTTCTCGGCCTTTTAAAAATTTTTAAAAATCAGCTTTATTGAGATATAATTCACATATCATAATATTCACCCACTTAAAATACTTAGTATATTCACAAAGTTGTGCAACTACTATTGCAATCTTAATTTAAAAGATTTCATTATCTCATAAAGAAATCCGTTAGCGGCCATTCACCATTCTCCTCTCCCTCCAGCCCATGGTAACCACTAATCTACTTTTTCTCTCTATAAATTTGCCTATTTTGGACATTCCATATAAATGGAATCATACAATATGTGGTATTTTGTGACTGGCTTCACTGACGCTAATTCAGGTTTAGGATTTGGTTCCATTATATAATCTGAGCTGGGTGCCACTGATTTTATTTGTCAAGGCAAATGTCCTCTTTATATATCAGTATGATTATCATGAAAACACAAGCTGTAGAAATTCAGGTATGTGCTTGGCAGCTATGAAGTAACTGTATCTGAGGTATGGTTTCTAGAATGGGAAAGGGATAGTGGCAGAAATAAGAAGCAGTTCCACTCTGCCTCCTTGACTGGAATGGGATACATGCATCTCTAGAAACTTTCTTTCAAGGAGAAACAATAATCAGAATAATAGTAACTTACATAATGAGTACTGCTACTTATTAGGGAGTATAGTGGTGGGAGGATGAGCACGAAGGTCATGTTCATTGATTTGAGGTCATGCCCGGAAAGAGTTATGGACTCTTTCTGTTGCCTAGCCCTCTATGCAGACATAAGCTTAAACTTGATACTAGCTTTCCCTTGCACTTCATTAGCCACATAATAACCAAACAATCCCAGCATGGTGAGCATCACTTCTATTTTTAGAACCCAACGAGGACTATTCCATCCTTCTTAGTCATCCATTTCTATATTTAACAACTCTTGCAATCAGGATTTTTAACTTACAGCTCACATAAATCCTTTCTTCTTCAGTTAAAGCTTGAATTCTTTCATACCTGCCCCCAAACAGATGGAACAGCGGATTATGTGAATCTCTTGATTGTCTTTGTCATACCATTTTGTTTTGTTAGATTTAATTCCTTACAGACTAAAGTGAATAGAGTGAGGTGGATTTTATTCTGTAGCACAGAGACACATGTAAAATGCCTTTTTACTTCCTTTGTGTTCTTACTTTAATTTCAAACATTGTGTGGATGACTCAATGTGCAGTAACCAATATAAAAAGTCATGCCGCTTGTAACATACAGCTAGATAGCTAACCAGACTTACCTCAGATGACTTGGAAGTTTGCTAGTTAGGGGAACAAAGCCGTTGAAGCTGATGGGAAATGAATGTCTTATAACCAGTGGAATGGAAGATTGAATCATCACTGAAATTTCCATCTTCCCATATCTCACACTAGTTGTTTCATAAAGAAGCAAATCATTGTTTTGTTAAGAATGGAATCAACTGTGTTTCTCCTTATATTCACAACAGTGCCATCCATATTCCAGCCTTAGGGAGCAGAGTTAAAATGGATGGAATCATTTTTTTAGGTGATATACATTATAGAACAAATTTGCCAGGAAGCAACCAAATATTACTTGGACATGGTAAGGGTAGCTCTTTCCATGAATAGGGTCTCATCATTTTTCTTTGTTTTTATTTTTTATATTGATAAAAGAAATGTGTGATTGCACTCTTAGAGAACAAATAGGGATGGTGTTTATATTTACATAGCTGATTTCATTTACTTTTGACAATTATTTTCATTTATGGTCATCAAAAAAACATTTTTACCTCTCTACAGTGCTGGGCCATTATGTTGTGATGTTGTCTTATTTCCCCATTCCATTACCCATATCACTACAATATTTTACAGTAGAAGTCCTTGGGTCTGTACTTGCTGTTCTGCATTTATTCCTCTTGGTAGCTGGTGGGTGGGAATTTTCTGGATGGCAAATACTATCTTGGCTGTTCTTTCTAGTGTCTGGCTCCTTGGCCCTCTTGAGTTGGGAATATCAGTCTGCCAAGCCCTGTCTCTGTAATTGTAATTCCACATACTTCACAGATCCTTTTTATAAAGGCATATTCTTGTTCATTTGGACCTAAACAGAATTAGTAAATGTTACATTACAGTGATAAATTATAAAATGTTCTGTAAAGCAAGATTTTAAATAAGTGTATAGGGCATACATTGTCATGAGAATTAAACTGAGATGGGGCTGATTCTAAACATTTTGCTGTTTTTCTCTTTGTCCTAAATATAGGCTGCACTAGGTAATTTTCATACCATTAGCCCTGCCTATTCCAGTTCATTCTTTGCTGTTACTTGTTGTTCATGTGTTAAATACCACATTAACACCTCCCTGCTACTTCCACAAGAGACACCGTTGACTTAGCTGATTTTCAGCCTGCTTCACCTCGTGGGACTTTATGGGGATCAGTCTCTGTTTAGCATTATTTTGCTTCTGAATTGTCCTTTTAAGTGTCTCTGCTCAAGTGTCTCTTAAATTAGAGGCAAGTGAGATAGTACATGCCCCAGTTGTTATTGTTTTACTCAGAGTTGCTCATTCTTGCATTCATCTAAGAATCATGCCACTTTGTTTTGTGTTTGTTTTGTGCCAACCGTTGTGCTGGGTGCTCAGAATACAAAGATGAATAAAACATTATTCCCTGACCTGGAAGAACTTTTAAAGATGGAAAGAGTCATGCAAGCACATCATTATGACATGATTTAAGTGCTCCAGCAGGGTTAGGGCCCTTGAATAGCCCAGAGGAGTCAGAGAAGGCGACATGTCATTTGGGTCCTGATAGATGTATAAGGATTTAGCATATGTGTAGGTATGAGGGGGTGGTGGCTGCAGAAATGATTTCTATACTGAGGAAACAGCATGAACAACAGTGTGGAGGCATGAAAGGACATGGTTGGCTTGGAGAATCTTGAGAAGTTGGGTGTGACTATAGTGTAGGGTGTGTGTTTGTGTGTGTGTGTGTGTGTGAGTGAGATGGGCTCTGGGAGATGAGCTGGGATGGGGGAAGTTTGGAAAGAGAGAGAGAGATGTCGTAGGCTGGGTGTAGAATTTCTAATTTGATTTTATAGCGGTGGGGGACAGTGGAGGTCTTAAGTAGAATAGCTAAGTTACATGATAGGGAGATAGTGCACACGGAGGTGTATAGATGAAACTTGAGATAGCAGAAAATGGGTCAGAGGGAGGCTATAAAAAGGTTGGCTAATGCAGCAGCCATGGAATCCTCCAGTAGGAAAATCTGGCCATGAGGCTCTTTGCAATTAGACTGAGAATTAAGTCAAGGGGAGGGCAATGCAGAGGAGGGGCTCCAGCTGAGAAACATTTCAGAGGTAGAATTGTCCAGATGTGGCCGATGGAGTGAGAAAAATGAGGAAGGGAAAATGAGGGTAAAATTAATATCAAATGTATATAATCACATAAATGACTGAGTGTTAATAAGTAAAGAGTAATTCCAGATTATTAACTTTATGAGGGCAGAATAATGCTTGTTTTGATCCTATGTTACATGGTACAGCATTTGGCAAATAGTTCCACAAATAGTTACTGAATGTTGTAAATAGATATGAAAATGGCTAACAAGGAAAAATGCCTGCTATCCTAAAGGCATATGAAAAATGGCCTCAGCTAGTCTGGGGGACGGGGAAAGCTTCTGAGGAAATGCTATTTAGGCTGATCTATAAAGCAGTTGTTATGGTGACTAAAGGCAAAGGAACAGCATGTGAAGAGACCCACAGGCAAGAGGGAAGCTGGCATGGTTCTATAATTGAGGAAGTCTAACAAGGATCAGTAGGCAATGATGGGACCAGAGTGTTATATTATCTATTGTGCTGCATAATAGATGACTGTAGAACTTAGTGGCTTAAAACAACAGACACTTATTATCTTATAGTTTCTGTGGGTCAGGTATCCAGGAATGACTTACATGGTGATTCTGACTCTGGGTCTCTCATGTGGTTGTAATAAAAAATATTGGCTGGGATGGCAGTCATGTGAAGGGTTGACTGGGGTTGGAGCATTTGCTTGCAAGAAAGCTCTTGTCTATGGCTGTTGGTTGAAATCTTGAGTTCTTCACTGGCTATAACGAGGGACTTGGTTCTTCACCATATGGGTCCACAGCGTTGCTTATAACATGGCAATTAACTTTTTCCAGGTAAGTGATTCAAAGGAGAGAGAAAGCCAAAAGATATGATGACTTTTATGATCTAGCCTCAAAAGTATGATATGTCATCACTTTGTATACTGTTGGTCACACAAACCAATACTGATACAGTGTGGGTGGGCTACGTAAGGATGTGAATACTAGGAGGCTGGGGTCATTGGGACCATCTTGTAGGCTGGCTACAAGTGGTAATGAAACAAAGGCTAGATGGAGTAGGGTTTTTGGGCCATAGTATGGGTCTTAGACTTTATTTTAAGAACAATGAGAAGACTTGGAGGGATTTCCAGCAGGGACCAGAAATAGGACTGGAGATTTAGGGGCAAATCTCCCTGAAGGGTGTAGCAGAGTGGCCAGGTAGAAGCATGACCTTATTCCTAGGGCTTGGGTGTGTATTTGTTCATTCAACCAATATTTATTGTAGAGTTTGGATGGGCCAGGGTATGTATCAGGTATGAGAATGCAGAGGTGGCAAGACCTACTCATACCCTGACCTCCTGGGCCTTACAGTCCAAGGGCAAATAGAGGTTAGTAAATGGGAGTTATACTCCAGCACAGTGTATTCTATAATAAAGCACAGGTTTTTATGAGAGCATTTAGAAGGGCACGTTACTCATTTGAGAAAGGAAAGGACTCCTGGAGGAGGTGCCATCTAAATAGGGACCTAAAAGATGAGTAGGCAAATGGTAATGTTCCATGCATGAACATAGGCCAGGAAATGAGAAAGCAAATGGCTAGTTCAATGTGTCTGGGGTCTTGACTGGAGGTGGATGTGGGTGGAGGGGTGAGTCGTATGAAGTCAGTGTGGTAACTGGGGTCACATCAGGATGAGCTCTTCATTCTTGTTAAGAAGGTGGACCTTGGGGAGAAAGAGGAATTTTTTAAAGGGCTTGAAGAAGAGAATGGATGCTTTAGAATGAATACTGTGGCTGCAACATAGAGAATAACTTGCAAGTGGCGAATTTGGAGGCTGGGAGAGGAATTTAGAGGTTATGATAATAATACATGTGTGAACTGATGGTGGCCCAGGTTAGGGTGAGTGAGAATTGGACTTAAGAGAGATTTAAGAGGTGAAGTTGCTGGAATCTGATGGTTATTTGGTTGGAAGGTGAGGAAGAGGAAATCTAGGGTAGTGCCCGGGATCATGGCTTAACCTTCTGAGTTCTGGACAGGGACTAAGACTGGCACAAAAGAAGCCAAAAGGGATGTGATGATCAGCACTTTGGTACAAGTTCTGGCCTGGGTCTCTCTGATCAGTTACTGAGATTGAATTATCAGGACAGAAGGAGATCATCAGTTAAGGTTGGCTTTGTCAAAATCTTCTGAAAGTTATATGGCAGACCCTGGGAAGAGGGGAACCTACAAATGTGAAGTAGCTCCTTCTTACCAGGGAGTTTGGAGGGCAGGAAATAAACAGTCATAAGAGTTATAAAGATTTTGTCCAACTCAAGGGCAAATGAGTAATGAACTCTTATATACCCCAGAAGATAATGGAGTGAATTCCATGAGGTTTTATATGGTAGGAAAGGGAAAGTCAATTGTCATCTGGGATATTTTATCAAAAACATTCTATAACAGCAAATTTTCCACAATAGGAAACTACATCCTTTTTATTGGTATAAAATGCATATCATTTCCAGGCATTATGAATGCATATCAGTTATTCAGTACTTTTCAAGCTTCTCAGTTCTGAGAGAGTTGAATTAGTGGTGAAATCCATTTTATAATACCGATTTCCCAAATTATACTTCTTGTAATAGTGAATCAGAAAGCCACTGTGTGTGTGCTTGTGTGTGCGCGCACGTGCGTGTGTGTGTGTGTGTGTGTGTGTGTGTGTGTGTATAGATATACATACACATAATAGCAGCTCTAATTGAGACCTAATTGACACTGGGGGTCAAGAGTTAAAATTATGTCAAACGCAGAGAGCCAAATAACTTTCCATTTGACTCCCTCTTCTCTCCACTTTATCCTAGATCATTACTACTCCCACCGCTCCTTTTATATACCCAAGCTAGTCTGATTCATCTGCTTCTCTTTCCTTCTTTCCTCCTACAGAAACTGCTAAAATTATTTTCTGTTGAGTTATAACAGTACTTCTGCAGAACCCGAAGCTCCACCTTTAGGTTCCATTGAGTATAGGCTCAAAGATAAGCCTTCATTTGGATGATTTTTCTGACTTTCTTGTTTTCCTTTCTTGTTTGTGTCAAAGAAGTTCTTTGTGGTCCGTTCTGTGATTTTATGAAAGAAGTTTTTGGAGTCCAGTAGGACTTGCTGTTTCGCACCAAGTGAGCTGAAGACCCTTTCCAGGAAGCAAAGGCAGTTTTCTTCAACTGTTTGCTGCCCTGTTTTTTGCCTCCCACCTTCTCCCATCGCTGCTCTGTAGACCCCATCTCCCACTAATTATTAATGCCTGACTTCCTGCCCGTTTGGAGGAAGCCCTTTACTCAACCAGAATTATCTGGATTGTTGTTGTTGTTTTTAACCAAAATGTAACTCTGCAGACAGACCCTGTGCTGTACTTTTTTCCAAAATATTTGTTTGAGACATTTCATAGAAAAATTAATCCATGAGCAAAAGTGAGTTTGTACAGGTAGATGCGGTTGCTAAGAATTATTGAGAGGAATGTCAGCACTGGCTGAGCCAGTCACTCAAGTCGGAGGCTTGTCCCATGGGGCAGCTGCCATATAATGAGGCTTAAAACAGGATGAATTAATGTGGAGTTAGCAACTCATTTCTGAACTCTTAAGTTCACTTGCTCAGCCTGTTACCTATGAAACTGGTTTTTTGAGCTATTTTTAACAAATGCACAGACAAAAACAGTTCTGTTCAATGCCATTTGATCATAATCAGCACTGACCTTAAATATCTTTTAAGGTGTCTACGTATGATCAAGTTTTTTCTCATTTAGGGGGTTAAGTTACTGGATCTAGTTACTATGTTACACTGAGTAAGGAGATGGGATATTTGGAGAAACCAATTTTTAAAACTTGTAGCTTAATATTGGATCTGCTTAAAACATCCTAAATTAAAATTTTTGTTTTCCTTCAACAACAAATGTTTATTGAGTACTATTTGCAAGGTACTATGCCATGTGTTAAAGACAAAAGACGTAGATCCTGTCTGCAAGGATCTTGTAGCTGTGGGATAATGATATACTTAGAAAGAAATAAAATGAGTCAGTGTATGTTAAAGATGGTTCTAATGTACAAATACTATGATCAAGCATGTCAGGGTGATTAGGAAAAGGATTCTAAAATTAAGGTGGAGATGAGATATGAGATAAGATCCTTCTGCACCATCCTCCAGACCAGTAGGGAGAAATGCATGTTAGTAGGAGGATTCTGGAGACAAGGTGACCCTTCTGGTTGAAGAAGGGATTTACATAGGGTAATTGTGGGAGCTTCTCATCTAGAGGTTAGTAGGCCTGACTGCAGAGTCTTCAGTAACAAACTGAGTGCAGACTTTCCTCTGGAAGTTACTAACAAGCTCCTGAAGATTTTGGACAGCAAAATGATAGCTTTTCAAAATATATTTATGGAGGGGCGCCTGGGTGGCACAGCGGTTAAGTGTCTGCCTTCGGCTCAGGGCGTGATCCTGGTGTGGGATCGAGCCCCACATCAGGCTCCTCCGCTATGAGCCTGCTTCTTCCTCTCCCACTCCCCCTGCTTGTGTTCCCTGTCTCGCTGGCTGTCTCTATCTCTGTCGAATAAATAAAATCTTAAAAAAAAAATATATATATGTATATGTATATATATTTATGGAGTGACAATTATATGTCAGACACTATCCTAGTATAGGATGCAACATCAGGTAAGACAGAGTCAGCACCGTCACCAAGCTTGCAGTTTAGGAGAAACAGACAAGTAGACAGGCATCTACAAAATGGTATGATAATTCTACAATGAGGTAAGTATGGGTAGACCTGGAAACGCATAGAGGAAGGAACCCTAACCCAGGATTAAAGGATTACGAAAGGTTTCCTGGAGGAATGTATTGTTGAACTAAGTTTTTCAAAACACACATTTTACTTTCTCTGAAAAAATAATAACACTCATATTTTAAATATCTGACTTTTGTCAGAACAATGAAGTAGTTGTACATCTGGCAGTAATGAGCTGGTGATACCTACCCCCTAGCCCCTTCCCCTGCTGAAGTGGTATCAGAGAAAGCCAGGTAAAACAAAGTCTTATAACATCATAACATAACATCGTACCAAATATTCACATTTTAATTTAAAAAAATCACTTGTCATATCAACAACCAGGAAAATCTCCTACTGAATGAGAAAAGACAATCAAAAGATACCAAAACTGAGATGAAAGAAATATTAGAGTCATCTGCCAAAGATTTTAAGGCTGCTGTCATAAAAATCTTTCAGAGTAATTATGAATGTGCATGAAATAAATGAAAAAAACCCTCTCAACAAAGAAATAGAAGATATAAAGAAGAACTAAATGGAAATAATGCAAATGAAAAATACGGTAGCTGAAATGAAAAGCTCAGTTCATGGTCTCGACAGAAGAATGGGGAGGTCAGAGGAAAGAATCGGTGAACTGGAAAACAGATCAATAGAAATTACCTAATCTTAAACAACAGAGAGAAAACGCACTGAATAACATAAACAGAGCATCAGTGACCTATGGGACTATAACAAAAGATCGAACACAGTGTTATTAGAGTCCTGGAAGAAAAGGAGAAAAAGGGCAAGATTTTAAAAGTACTTGAAGGGATAATGGCTGAAAACTTTATAAATATAGGAAAAAAACAAAACAAAACAGACCCAGAACTTACTGACCAAGAAGCTGAGCTAACCCTAAACAGGATACACCAGAAGACACACTAACATACGTCATAGTCATACTTGTGAAGGACTAAAGACAAAGAAAATACCTGAAGCAGTGAGAAGGAAAAGACATCTGACCTATGGGGGAAGAACAGTTTGAATGATAGCAGTTATTCATCAGAAAATGTGGACACAAAAGAAAATGTGGAGACAAAAGAAACAAATACAATATCTGCCTTAAGAGCTGAAAGAAAAGAACTGTCAGCCCAGAATCCTATATCCGACAAAAATATGTTTCAGGAATGAAGTGGAAATTAAAACAATTTCGGAAGAAGGAAAACTAAGAGAACTTGTCAGTAGACCTAACCTAAAAGAATAGCTTAGGAAGTTTTAGTT
Source organism: Ursus maritimus (assembly GCF_017311325.1). NCBI lineage: Eukaryota > Metazoa > Chordata > Mammalia > Carnivora > Ursidae > Ursus > Ursus maritimus. Next base: position 4,877,063 of record NW_024426119.1, on the reverse strand, counting down.
ATCTTTTCTTTTCCTTTTTTTCTGCCAGAAAAATAACTTAAAAAAAATCTTAGAACATCAAGGAGGAAGGAAGATTATGGTAAGCAAAAATATAGGTAAATACAATAGACTCTCCTCCTGTTCTGAGTTTTCTAATATATTGATGGTTAAAACAAAAATTATAACCCTTCTGACAATATTCTCAATGTACATAGAGGAATTATTTAAGATAATTATAATAAAAAGAAGAGGATAAAAGGATAAAACAGTGGCAAGGTTTCTACACCTTACTCAAACTGATAAAAGAACTACTAGACTATGTTGTGTGTATATCATGTAATAGATTAGAGTAACCACTAAAAAGGTCTGTACAAAGAGATATGCTCAAAAATACTATAGATCAGAATGGAATTATAAAAAATGTTCAAGCAATTCACAGGAAGGCAGGAAAAAAGAAACAAATGAAAAATAAAACAGAAAACAAAAAATGATGTGGTTGATATAAGCCCTAATATATCAATAATTATATTAAAATAAGCTGTCCAAAGGCATTAATTAAATGACAGATACTGATAGAATGAATTGAAAAACGTGATCCAACTACATGCTACCTATAGGAGACTCACCTGAAATATAACAGTATAGCTATATTAAAAATAAAAGGATGGAACAAGAGATATTATGTTAACATTAATTGAAACAAAGTAGGAGTGGCTATACTAATATCAGATAAAGTGGATTTCGAAGCAAAGAAATTTACTAGAGAAAGAGAAGGATGTTGCATAATGTAAAAGGGCCAACCACCAAAAAAATCCTATGGCAATCTTAAATATGTATGTACCAAATAACAGAACTGTAAAAATGTGAAATAAAACCTGATAGAACTAGAAGGAGAAATAGACAAAACTATAATTATAGTTGGAGACTTTAACGTCTCTCTCTTTATAATTGATAGAAAAACTAGACAGAAAATCAACTAAAATACAGAAGAACTCATTAGTACCATCAATCAAATGGATCCAATTGATATTTATGGAACACTCCTCCCCAAAACAACAAAATGCATATTCTTTTCAAGTGTCCATGGAAACATATACTAAGATAGATCATATCCATGGCCATAAAAGAAACCTCAATAAATTTAGGAGACTGGAAATCATACAGAATGTGTCCTCCAAATGCAATGTAATGAAAGTAGACATCAATGACAGAAAGATAAGCATGGGAAATAAACAACATACCTCTGAATAATCTATGGGTTAAAGAGGAAGTTTCAAGGGAAAAAATATTTAAAAAGTAAACTGAATAAAATGAACTGAATAAAAATATTTAACTGAATAAAAATGGAAATGAAACCTATCAACGTTTCTGAAAGATAGCTAAAGCAGGAGTAAGAGGGGAATTTATATCATTAAATGCTTACATTAGAAAAGTAGGATAGGTTCAGGGATGTCTGGCTGGTTCAATTGGAGAAGCATGTGACTCTTAGTCTCAGTCATGAGTTCGAGCCCCATGTGGGATCTGGAGATTACTTAAATGAATAAAACTTAAAAAAGGAAAAAAAAAAAGTAGGATAGGTTCAGATCAATTATCCAAGCTTCCACCTCAAGAACCCCCACGCTGCCCCCAAAAAGTGCAAGATAAACCCAAAGCAAGCAAAAGGAAGAAAAAAAAAATAAGAGTATAAATAAATGAAATTAAAAATAGAAAAAAAAAAGGAAAAAAACCAATTCAATAAAGAGCTTAGTTCTTCGAAAAGATCCATACTGATTAAGAAATAAAGAGAGAAGAAACAAATTACCAGTAACAGGGATGAAACAGGGGATATCACTACAGACCATGCACATATTGAAAGGATAATAAAGGAAAACTATGAACAATTGTACTTACAGATTTGAGAACTTAGATGAACAAATTCCTCAAAATACACAAACTGCCATCCAATATGTAGTAGTTATAATGGCCTATAAAGAAATGGAATTTGTAACGGAAAACTAAAACCAAAAACTCTTCAAACAAATTTTCAGACCCAAATGGTTTCAATGGAGAGTTTTACCAAACTTTTAAATATGAATTAACATCATTTCTATATCATCTTTTTCCAGAAAATAGAGAAGGTATTTCCTAATTCATTTTATGAAGCTAGAATTATCCTGATTCTAATGCTGCACAAAGATAGTACCAAAAAAGAAAACTGTGGACCAATGTCCCTTATGAATACTGATTCAAAAATCCTTAACAATATATTGGCAAATAGGATTCAGCAATATACCAAAATAGTTATACACCATTTCTGAGTAGAGTCTATTTCAGGAATGCAAATCTGGTTCAATAGTAAAAATCAATGTATTTTGCCATATTAATAAGTTAAAGAAGAAAAATCAGATGATCATATCAATTGATATAGAAGACACATCTGACAAAATTCAACATTTATTCAGGATAAAAATTCTCAGAAAAATAGTAGTAGAGGGTAACTTTCTCAGCTTGTTAAAGAACATCTATAAAAAACCTATAGCTAACATTATACTTACTGGTGAAAGACTGAATGTTTTCTGTCAAAGATCAGAAACAAGACAAAGATACGTGCTCTCACCACTCTTACTCAACATAGTGATTGAAGTTCTAACCAGTGCAATAAGGCAAGGAAAAAAAAGGCATGCAGATCAGAAAAGAAGAAATAAAACTGTCCTTATTTGCAGGTGACATGATTTTTTATGAAGAAAAGGAATCTACCAAAAAAAAAAAAAAAAAACCCCACGAAAAACAAAAAACAAAACCAACAACAACAACAAAAAACAAAACCCAGAACTAATAAATGGGTTCAGCATGTAGCAGGTACAAGATCAACATACAAAAATCAAGTGTATTTCCATATATTAGCAATGAACATATCGACACTAAAACTAAAAATATACTATTTTAAATGATCTAAAAAATAAAACGCTGAATGTGCAAATGTAACAAAGCATGTATAGGACTTGTGTGCTAAATCTACAAAATGCTGATGAGTCAAATCAAAGATTAACGGCATGGAGCAACATACTCTCTTCATGGATTAGAAGATTCAACAATGTAAAGATGTCAATTCTTCCTAAATTGATATGCAGGTTTAATGTATTCCATATTAAAATCCTACCAAGATGTTTTTGTACATATAGACAAGATTATTCTAAAGTTTATGTAGAAAGGCAAAAGAACTAGGATAGATAAGACAATTTTGACAATGACAAAAACCTGGAGGATTCAATCTATGTGATTTCAAGACTTTCTACTTAATAATAGTAATCAATATTGTGTGGTATTAGTAGAGGAATAGACACATAAATCAGTGGAACAGAATAGAGAAGCCAGAAATAGATACACATAAATATGTTGAACTTACTATTGTCAAAGGAGGAAAATCAATTCAGTGGAGGAAAGATAGCCTTTTCAAGAAATAGTGCTGGAGTGAGTGATCATTTGTAGGCAAAAAATAAACCTTGATCTAAGTCTCATACCTTATACAAAAATGAATTCAAAATGGATCATGGATTTAAATATAAAATGTAAAACCATAAAGCTTTAAGAAAAAAAAATCTTTAGGATTTAGGGCTAGGTAAACAGTTCTTAGACTTGGCACTAAAAGCATTATCCATAAAAGGAAAATTTGATAAATTAGAATTAATCAAAATTAGAACTTCTTTTTCTCCTTGAAATAGCCAATTGATAGAATGAATAGGTAAGCTATAGACTGAGAGAAAATATTTAGAAAGCATGTATCTGACAAAAGACTAGTATCTAGAATATATAAAGAACTCTTAAAACTCAATGGTTAAAAAAAAAATCCAATGAGAAAAAAGCCCATGAAGAGATATTTCACTAGAAAGGATGTATAGGTGGAAAATCAACCCATGAAAAGATACTTAACATCAGTAGCCATTAGGGAAATGCAGATTATAACCACAATGAGGTATCACTTATACCCATCAGAGTGGCTAAAATAAAATGACATCACCAAATGCTGGTGAGGATGTGGAGAAACTAGATCATTCATTTACTGGTAGTGGAAATGTGAAATGTCACATTCACTCTGGAAAATATTTTGTCAGTTTTTTAAAAACAAACAAACAAAACCAAAAACTAAGCATGCAACAACCATATGATCCAGGAATTACACTCTTGAATATTTATCTCAAAGAAATGAAAACTGAAGTTCACATAAAAAACTTACATGAATGTTTATAGCAGCTCTATTCATAAGAGGAAAATAAACTTTAAACAACCCATATGATTTTAATGGGCTCATGGTTGAAAAATGGATTAGTAGATGAACAGGTGCATCCACTCCATGTAGTGGTATTCAGCAAACAAGGAATGAACTATTGATACCTGCAACAACATGGATGATTCTCCAGAGAATTATGTTGTGTGAAAAAAGCCAATTTTTCAAAAGATCACAAACTATATAGTATCTTTTATATAGCATTCTTGAAATGACAAAATTACAAGAAAGGAGAACAGATTAATGGTTTCCAGGGATGAAGAAGGGGTCAGGGGTGGGCGATAAGTGAGCATGACTATCATGGGGCAATATTAGAGATCCTTGGGGTGATGGAACTCTTCTGTATCTTGATGATACCAGTATTAGTGTCTTGGTTTTGATACTATACTATAGTTTTGCATGATGTTACCATTAGGCAATACTGGGTAAAGGGGTTATCTTTGCTTGGTTATCTCTGCATTGGGTTATCTTTGGTAATCTCTGTATTATGTCTTAAACTGTATGTGAATCTACAATTACCTTAAAGTAAAAAGTTTAATTAAAAAAATTAAACTGTTTTGAGTTAGTCAAGAGGAGAGAGTAGAGAAGGGCATTCTAGAAGATGAATAAATGGAACTGCAACTAGGTCAGCAAAACTGGATGGAGTGCAGGACATGTGTTGGAGTGGGGGGTGAAATAAGGCTGGAGTGGTCAAATTATAAAGTTAGAATTCTTTGTCTAAGGAATTTGAAATTAAAAAAAAAATGAAGAGCCTTTGAAGAATTTTAAGTAGGAGAGTGACACAATCACATTTTTGTTTTCAGTGATAATTGGAGCATGACAGGAAGTCAGACAGACTAGGGGAGATGTGTGATTAAAGGCTTGGAGGTATTGATGAGGTGTAAGAATAGAGACTGAGAATAAAGAGTAAGAAAAGGTGGGAAGGTGCAATTTGGAAGTGGATGTGAAGATTTTGGCTTGAAAAGGAATAGTTTTGGAAAGAACTGGATTTGGAATAGTAGATTGCTGAAACGGAGTGGAGGTCAAGGAACTGTGATGTCTGATCGGTTGTGCAGGAAGACATCAGATTCACCTAGAACCTTGAATGACAACAGCGCTAGAGAAGAAAGGAAGGTAATGAGATGATCCAGGTGCTCAAATCCGTAAGAAAGAAATACAAGTAGTAACTAGAAAGTCAGTAATAACCATGGCAAGGGAAGGAGTGGGAGCGACAGACAGATGATATAACCCTCAATGGAGGTGTGTTTATACAAAGGTGGAGGGGTAGTAGTCTGAAGGCAGCAGTGTAGAGCAAGAAAAAGGTGGTGGATATCCCCATCCTCCCCACTCCCCCCATCATATGGGCAGAGGGACAATGAACAACCCAGGATTGGAAGTGGAAACAAACAAGGTAGAGGGAGTGTTTGGGGGAAAGGTGGAAGCTCAGGGGTGCTCGACAAAGAATGAGGATCCCACAGAGTAACATGAGAAGGGCTGGTGGATTTGTTAATAATGGGAGGATGAAAGGTGGATTTGGGGTGAACAGAGAACTGAACTGGGGGGAGAACAGAAGAAAGGACAAATGACCAGAGGAGCTTGCACTTTGGGCCCTGGCAAAGGATGACAGTTAGTGACAGGCATGGCTGAATTAACTGGCCTCAAGATGCTGCCTGGATTTATGCCATCAAATGGCTTTTTAGACTGGCAGAGGCATTAGGCCCTGGTGGTGTCTGAGACAGGATGACATCTGGTGTTTGTGTCCCAGTCATTTGTTTGTAGCCTTCAGAAAACAGTCAGTTTCTGCTGCAGTAAAGCCCAGTCCAATGATGGGAAGTGCAGTTAGGCCAACATGAGACTGAAAATAATTACCAGCATTGATAAAACTCCAGCTTTGGTAGAGAAGGTTGCTGTGGTTAAGTTCAGGCAGGCTTATCTTTAACACTTGAGGGACCTGGAGCAAAGGGACAAATGGAGGTCCCTGGCCTGTGGTTTACCCTGTTGCCTTCTCAGCCCTGGCTTCGCTCTGCACCAGGTGGAGTCCTGGGGAATCCCCAGCCCATGCATCCAAGTTTCACCCACTAAATCCTGACAGCCGTCTTGAGGCTGCCGTTCAGGCCCAGAGGGTAGGGCACTGTTGGCCCGGTTTCTGCTCAGGAGGTTTGTCCTGGGAAATCATCCAGGCAGTCTGAGTACCCAGAACCTCAGAATTCCATAGTTAACGGATATATTCTTCCAAATGTTTGCATATATTGTACAAGAATTGCTTTTTTTAAAAACATAAACATATCATGGCTATGTTTATCAGTTGGTATGCATAGACATACAATATATTTTAAATAGTAGCATAATTTTTGGTAAGTGTCGGGGTTACCATTATTTATTTAACTAGCATTAAGATCATTTCTATTTTTTTCCACTATTACAGTGTTGGAATTTGCGCATTCATTTCACATATGCTTATTGAACACGTACTGCTTTAAACTATAATGAACTTTGTGTCCTTTTAACAACTGATGTTTTGACTTTTATCTGTTACAGCAGCTTAAACTCCCCTAATTAATGCTTTTGGTTTTCTAGGCAGAAAATCATATCATCTGGTAAGAGTATTTTAGTTTTGTAAGAAACTGCCAGCTGTCTTCTATAGTGGCTGTACCATTTTGAATTTCCACTGACAACAAATTTGAGTACCTGTTGCTCCACACCTTTACCAGTATTTGGAATTTTCAATTTTTTTTTGGATTTTGACCATTCTAATAGGTGTGTGGTGGTATCTCGTTGTTTTCTAGTCCCATTTTGACACTATATTCTAATTGAAAACTATCTTTGTCTTGAGACAAAAGTACTCTAGAATTATGTATTCTACTTTCCTCCTGCCATATACTGAGAAACAGAATGAGAATAAGGAAACCTTGGAACAGAGGGAAATGTAAAAAGCAAGTTTAGGCTTGTGGGGCAGGACTGTGTGTGTGTATGCGTGTGTGCTGAATGGGCATTGCACCTCTGTTCATTAATTTAGAAATCCCTCTAACTCTTGGAAGACAATTCAAATAAATATAGAGAGGTTGGTAGAGTAATTGAGGGTCTGTGAGAAAACTTGTGTCATTAGGGGTAGTGAATTCATAAACTAATGTATCATCTCTTTTATTATTTAATGAATATAAGGAGGGTGAAAGTTATTTCTTAGGAAGAGTAAGAATAGGGGGACTGAAGAAAGACTAAGGGTATCTGGTAATTCATTATAGCATCTTGAAAAGTAGGTAGGTAGGTTTTGAAACCCTTTTATATGAGAAAATATACATGAAGCAAAAATCGGGTCATATTCAAGAGACTTTAATTTTAGGAAGGATTGTATGATAGGCAGAATGATGGCCTCCCAAAGACATCCATGCCTTAATCTCTAGAACCTGTGAATATATTATCTTCCACGGCAAGAGACTTCGAAGATGTGATTAAATCAAGGATCTTCAGGTGGGGAGATTATCCTGGATTATCTTGTGGGTCCACTGTAATCACAAGAGTCCTTGTAAAAGGGAGGCAAGAGGGATGAGTGAGACAGAAATTGTGAGGACAGGAGCAGAGGTCAAAGAGGAGAGGTGATACACTGCCGGCTTTGAAGCTAGAGGGAATCGCCATGAGCCAAGGAATGCAGCTCACCTCCACAAGGTGGAAAAGGAAATGGATTTTCCCATAGAGCCTCCAGAAGGAATGCAGCCAGGAAAACCCCTTTTAGACTTCTGACCTCCTGAGCTATAAGTGAATAAATTTGTGTTATTTTAAACCACTAAGTCTGGTAATTTGTTATAGCAGTAATGGGCTGTTTTACCCACAACACTTCTTTTTTTTTTTTTTTTATGATTTTAGTTATTTATTCGACAGAGATAGAGACAGCCAGCGAGAGACGGAACACAAGCAGGGGGAGTGGGAGAGGAAGAAGCAAGCTCCCAGCGGAGGAGCCTGATGCGGGGCTCAGTCCCAGAACGCCGGGATCATGCCCTGAGCCGAAGGCAGACGCTTAACCGCTCTGCCACCCAGGCGCCCCTACCCACAACACTTCTACCACCAAATGTGTGGGTTTTCCACACCAAGCAATTCTCCAATTCTCTGTAGACACCAATTGGGTGTCCTACAGTTTAGTTCATTTCTGATACTAAATACTCAGTTCAGACTCCACGGGTTTAGGGCTCAGACTCAAAGACTCTTCCCAGTTCAGATGCCCATCTCAAGTCCCAGCTGCATGTACTGCTATCAACCAGTTATATAAATTGGGGGTTTCCATGACCTCCTCCTCAGGTTCAATAGTTTGATAGAATGGCTCACAGAACTCAGGAGAGTACTTTACTTACTATTACCAGTATATCTTATAGAGGGTATTATAAAGGATGCAAATGAACAGCCAGGTGAAGAGGTGTATTGGGCAAAGTGTAGAAGTGTCCCTAGCACAGAAGCTTCTGCCCCATGGAATAGGGGTGCACCACCCTTCCTGCATGTATTCACCAAATCAGAAACTCTCTGAACCCTGTTGTTTAGGGTTTTTAAGGAGGTTCCATTACACAGGCATGATTGCTTAAATCAGTGCTTATTGGTGATTAACTCAATCTCTAGCTGCTCACCCCTCCCTTGAGATGGGGGAATGGGGCTGAAAGTTCCAACCCTCTAATCACCTTGCAACCAGCCTTCATCCTGAAGCTATCTAGTAGCCCACCAAGAGTCACCTCATTAGCATTAACTCAAGTACGGTTGCTGGAGGGCCGATTATGAATAACAAAAGATATTCCTCTTACCTCTATCACTCAGGAAATTCCAAGTGTTTCAGAAACTGCTGTGCCAGGAGAGGGGATGAAGATATGTGTTTCTTATAATCACAATATCATAAACACCACTAGGAATCAAGTAAAAATTGTCTTAAAGTTTGGTATCTGGCAAAATAAAACAAAAATCTATTAGTGTGAGTTCTTGGAATCTTGGTAAGTATGTTTTGTTTATTTGCTATTTTCAGTTATTATATGTTGAAGTAATTGAATGGCTCATTGTGACAAACTCAAAATAGGGAAGGAGAGGAAAAAATAAAACAAGATGAAACCAGGGAGAGAGAAACCATAAGAGACTCTTAATCATAGGAAACAAACTGAGCGCTGCTGGAGGGGAGGTAGGTGGGGGGGATGGCGTAACTTGGTGATAGACATTAAGCAGGGCACGTGATATAATGAGCACTGGGTATTATATAAGACTGATGAATCACTGACCTCTACCTCTGAAACCAACAATACATTATATGTTAATTGAATTTAAATAAAAAAATGGAGAAAAATAGATTGAATTAATGAAAGTAAGAGAGATACTAAGGCATCATGAAGGGGATCAAGTGTCCGAAAGGTCACTAGGTGTTAGCAAGTTAGTATTGCTGAGACTAGAGCCCAAGCCTCTTCACCGATGATGACGCCGTACCTGTTATCGATGTATTGCTTCTCAGCTCCAAATCTACCCTTTGTTGTCACGCTTGATAGCAGAGATGGATCTTATAAGCATTTCTTTCTTTACTTCCTGGCACCATGTTAAATGTTGTCAGTAGAGGGCAAAAGGGGAACACTATAGGTAGGGGCTTCTCTTCCAGATGAAGATGTATTTTTCCCTCCTTCTTGTTCCTGTGGTGCTTGGCCATCCTGCTGCAGGACACCCCATGGAGGTAACCTTCAACAAGGGTCAGTGGTATCAGCAGCAGGCAGCTTCTTGGAAAGCTGCTCTCCAGGGAGCTTAGTACCACCCTATGGGTGCCTTCCAGGTAGGTTCTGTGGGTGCCTCCAACAGCTTCCCAGTGAATTCCACAGCACCCTCTGATGGCAGCTTCCTAGAGAATTTCAGCGGCACCCAGTCATGGTTCCCGGCCCACCAGCCTTAGCCTAGGGCAGCCCAGCAACTTCTGTGCCATCCAGCAGGCTGCAACCACAGCCCTCTAACTGGGTCTGATTTCCAGCCTTGGGGAGGGGACCCCTCCCAAGTATGTTTCTTCCTTGGGTTCTCTCACTAAGACCTCGGATAATCTTTAAAGTTCTCTTTTGGTAGCTAATTTCCTGTAAATAGTTAATAATTATTTATAATAATTATTTATATTAAGCCATTCCTGTTCAATTTCTGTAGGGTTTTTATCTCCTTTGATATTAGGACATGAAGCCAAGAAAAGAATTCATGTTCCACATGGGGCTAAATTCACGCTCTATCATCTCTTCTCTTCAGAATCCTTATCACAATGTTATGTTTCTTTTGGATATTTTTGTTGTTGTTCTAACATGGATTTTGATATTGCTTACGAACATTTCCCCAGTATATATTGTGTACTCGAAAACTAGTCAATGTCTAAAAGCAGTGCACAGTGAGCCACAACACACACACACACACACACACACACACACACACACACACACACACTCACTGCATTTAGGAATTGAGATAATAGACCCAACTCTGACTCTGTTAGCACGAGAGTATCAGAGAATGTGAGAGAGAAATTGCTCTGAGCTTTTTTTCTTAGAGGCTCGATTAGGCAAATTTAAGGTATTTCCAGCTCAGGAGCACCTGAGTGGCTCAGTCGACTGAGTATCCGACTCTAGTTTCTGCTCACGTCCTGATCTCATGGCTCCTGGGATCGAGCCCCCAGTTGCGCTCTGCAGTCAGTGGGAGTCTGCTTGGATATTCTCTCCCTCCTCCCCTTCCCCCACTCCCCCCCTCAAATAAATAAATAAATCTTAAAGATATTTTCAGCTCAAAGTTTCTATGATATTTGATCTAAGTTGTAGGAACATTCAAACAGTAAAATGTTAGTGAAACAAAAGGACAGTTTGGAAAGCTAGTCACAGATTCCAGGGTTGGAGAGAGACACGTGTGACAGTGAGACATAGGGAATAACTATTGAGAATGAAAAATATTCTGGGCTGTAAGTTGTTCTTGTTGTGCCAAAATCATGGAAATCTAGAAAAATCCTCTCGTTACCACCATGGCAGGTAGAAACCATTCCTAGCAATTACATAGCGTACAGTTTTTTCAGAGTTGGAAGAATTACATAGAAACACATGGGAACGATGTAAAGCTACAGAAATATGGCTGATGCTTCCCTTTTATTTTAAAGTCTGTGCTGAGCATTTGCAGACCGAAAGACTGGGAATTTTTAAAATTACCAGTCCTACCTTATATAGCAAGCAGACCAATGTGAGTTAGATGAGTTTAGTGTTCAAAAGATCAGCTGATGATACAGAGCCAGGAGAGTTATGAAATAAAAAGATGTTGGCAATAATTATTCTGGGCAATTATTCTTAGACCCTTAGGTCTAAGGGTCTTAGACCTAAAGAATTACTTCTAGAACAAAGACAATGCAGCAAATATAATGGGATGTCACTTCTGAGATGAGGTTAAAAAAAGATGTTGACTTCGATCTTCTTTCTCTCTTGATCTCTCTTTTGCTCACTCTGGTGAAGTCAGCGGCCATGTTTTGTGCTGCTCTGTGGAGAGAGACATGTGACAAGGAACGGAGGGTAGCCTCTGACCAACATGCAGTGAGAATCTGAGGTCCCCGGTCTGGGAACTTGTGAAGAACTATACCCTTATCCATGCCTGAGGATGAAAGCAGAGTCCACACGTTGATTATAGCCTTGTGGGAGACTTTGAGTTGGTGACACAGCAAAGCTGTGCCTAGATTTCTGATCCACACAGACTCTGAGATAACAAATATTTTTTGCTTCAAGTCACCAAGTTTTGTTATGTAGCGATGGAGAATTGATACAAATATATAACAACAGTGTATTAGTTTCCTATGGCTGCTCTAACAGATTATCAGAAATTTGGTGGCTTAAAACAACAGAAACTTATTCTCTTACAATTCTGGAGGCCAGAAGTCGGAAATCTTTATCACTAGGCAGAAATCAGGGTGTTGGCAGGGCTGCACTTCCTCTGGAGCCTCTAGGGGAAAGGCCTATCCTTGCCTCTTCCAGCTTCTGGTGGCTGCTGACATTCCTTAGCTTGTGATCCATCACTCCAGTCTTTAAGGCCAACACCTTCAAATCTCTCTCAGCTCCATCTTCACATTGGCTTTACTCGAGCGTGCGTGAGTGCGTGAGTGCGTGCGTTTGTGTGTGTGTGTGTGTGTGTGTGTGAAGTGTCCCTCTGACTCCCTCTCATAAGGATACTTATGTTTGCATTTAGAGTCCACTCAGGTAACCCAGGTAATCTCCCCATCTCAAGCTCCCTAACTTAATCACATCTTCAAAGATACTTATTCCATGTAAGGTAACATCTCTAGGTTCCAGGTTTTCAGATGTGAATATCTTTTGGAGAGTTATTTTTCAGCCTACTACAAATAGTTAATGTTTAAAAACTCTTATTTACCAAATACCATGGTAAACACTTCACCCGTATTTTTATTTACATGCATTGCATTAACTTGTACTATTATGCCTCATTTATACACAAGGAAACTGAGTCTCAGAGAATTTGAGTGACTTCACTCAGGTCACACAGCTGGTAAGTGGTGAAGCCAGGGTGATTCCAAGCAGTCTGACCTCAGAGCTTGTACATCTGACTACTCAGATGGATTGTCTCCCCACAGATTCATATGCTTAACCTAACTAATGAGAAGAGGGTATATCTATTTCACTGCATATAATATATTCAGTGAGCTCCTATTAACAGGGTGTCTTTTGATAGCTTTATAATTTCCAAGTTAAAAAAAAAGACCTTTTAGATATTTTTAAGAAGAGACATTTGAACTGGGAGGAACTTCTGTAACATTTAGAATCAATATCCTATTGCCTAGAGCAGACAGACCAAGTAAATGGCCTTTCTTACAGAATGGATCCTGGACAGGCTCTAGTCCTCTTTGGGTGGGCCGCATTTGCATAAACCCAGTCTCTGTTGTGGAGGGTCTAAAGAGCTGGAATAGCCAAACTTATCTGCAAGGCTCTCTGGGAGAACTGATTGCTTTGAGCACTTAGAGGCACTTCTCCATAATTAGTTTTGGGTGGATTTATTTTAGCTTTCCTGGGAAAAGTGAATCTAGAGATGAAATCTGAATGAAGGTAGAAAAGAGGTGCTTCTTGTATTGATCAAAGTTCAAAATGAGAATATGTATAATGGATTCCAGATTTGGTTCTGCTTAGCGTTTGCCATGCTTTTTCTTTAACAGTTTGCTGGTTTTCTACGTATGACCTGGTAGTCTAAAAATTCAGCTCACACAGAAACTTCAGCCCTGTGTAGATTTAAGCACTAGGTTTATGAATCTCTTTTCCATATGTTTCTTTATGGAAACAGATTCCAAATTTAAGGAAGTAACGGTGTCAGAGGCCTTAAAGCTATTTCTCGAGCTTTTGTTTTTATTGCCACTGCATTAATGATGGCATGGCCATCCCTGCCCCAATGTGACATGCCTGAGCAGGTGTGCAGATGGCTAAAGGGCTGGGGAGATGGGACTCAGATGGCAGATGGTGATGCCTTGTCATGCTTCCAGCTACACTTTGAACATTCTGTCCCTCCTCCGACATGCATCACTTCAGATGGCAACCTCATTTGGAGGTGAATTGTTCTTTGCGTTTTTTTTTTTTTCCATGTTGGAATTGACCTCGTGCCTGGCACTGTGTGAAATGTATTGGCCTAGTTTCTGCCCCAGAGAGGACAGAGGCTTATTGATATTTAGTGTATGCTTTGTCATATTGATTTTAGAAAATAAAGCCTGAAGAGCTCTTCTGATTTTATGAAGATTACCCAGTCACTGCCACTATTGTATTTACCTTAAAGCAGTATCTCTCCAAGGACAGATGCTTCATGTATAAAGGAATTCCTCAGTCAGATTAGTTGGGATGATTTGTGAAGAAAGCATTTTGAGGGCAGATGAGGTGAGAAAATATTGATTTCCATCCTCCGCCCATCACCTTTTATAGCCAACACTCAGAACCTTATCTCTTCAGCCCCTCTCTGAATTTAGCCCTGGTAGATGTTTTTGGAATGTGGATAGCTTCCTACCTTGAGCTGTCTCTCTTCTTTGCCTGAGGGCTTTCTTTAGCATTCTGGGAACTTCTGGGCTCCCCATCACACCCACAGGACAACTCTTAACCATTGGGAGGCTGGACTTAATAGATAAATGCCTAAGTCTCCTGCTCTGTGGAATGTTCTGAAACCACATCATAGTTTCCCATAGAGTTTCCGGCAGAATTGAGCTGCAGGTGCTCGCTGCATAACTTGTTCACTAACATAAGTGATATGGCTTTTCTCATTTCCCTATCTCAATTTTCCCTGTCTCATTTGTGTTTTCTATTTTTGCTTCTTAACATAAACTGTGCCCGAGTCCTTGTCTGAGAGTCTGTTTTTGGAAGACCCCTCCTTTGGATAGCCTTAATGCATTGTTTTGAGAAGTCCTGGAGTAAAGAAATTCATTTAATCCTATTTCCTAAACTTAATAATTTCACGAATTTTTTTTTTTACTGTAAAGTTTTATATATCTAATGTTCTTAATAATATAATTCCTGAATGACTTTGGTTCTTGGAGTTATCTGAGAGAGGTATTTTTAATAGTTTGTCCCATGAAGGAGCCCACAGATTCCCTTTTACAGCACATTTTTGTCTTCAGGTAGGTACCCTTATCAAAAACCTCAAGGTCACAGCTCTGAAAGGGACCTTAGAGTTTAGTTGCCCCATTTTCTCAATGGAGAAACTAAGACCTAGAGTGGTTCACTGTTGCTTGGTTCAGTCATCTGAGATTTATAAGCAGTGTGCAGAGATAAAGGGTTAGGAAACTGGCTCACAGGTAAGACTCAGCCTGCTGCCTATTTTTGTACAGCCTGCAAGCTTAGTTACTACATTTTTAAATGGTTGAAAAAAAATTTTTAGAGAACATTTCATGACATGTGAAAATTCATATGAAATTCTAATTTCAGTGTCCACAAATAAAGTTTTATTGAGACACAGATACGCCCATTTACATATTGTCTGCAGCTGCTTTAGTGCTACAATGACAGAGTTGAGTAATTGTAACAGAGACTATATGATCTGCAAGCCTAAGATATTGTTTGGTCCTTTACAGGAAAAGTTTACCTATCCTTGCTTTAGATTCACAAGACAAGATGAAGGCAAGTACTCAGTCAGTATACACATTAGCATAAGCCGATAGAGGGTAGCTGATAAGTCACTGAGCTGGGAGTAGTGCATGACAATTCTATTCCTTGCAGCACTGCTAACAAGCTTCATTGGATTTTGGATAAATGACATTGTGTCTTTATTTATTTATTTTTTAAAAAGATTTTATTTATTTGACAGAGCTAGCGAGAGAGGGAACACAAGCAGGGGGAGTGGGAGAGGAAGAAGCAGGCTGCCAGCAGAGGAGCCTGATGTGGGGCTCGATCCCAGAATGCCGGGATCACGCCATGAGCCGAAGGCAGATGCTTAACAACTGCGCCACCCAGGCGCCCCGACATTATGTCTTTAAATATCAGTTTCCTTGTTTATAAAATGGAGGGACTGGACTGAAGGCCTTTTAAATGCCCTTAATGATTGAACCGTGTTTTCTTAGATTCTGTAGTTGTCTATGTGGCATCCATTAATCACAGGGCCATACTAATGGCCAGAGTTGTTCATACCCCTGGGATGCAGCTTTCACAGGTGTGCAAAAATCATATTACAAACTGCCCAACCAATCCCAAGTCCACACCTCCAACCACCTCCTTTATCTAACTCTTATATCCCAGGCCAGTATTTCCCTATTCTAGTCTGTCAGGGCCAGGTATCAGACAACTAGAGACCACTCCTTATAGTCTAGAGGCTGCCAACATTACTCAGACTAGCCAGTCCTAAGCTACTTTCCCTTCCCTGCCTTGTCTTTCCCATGGAAAACACCATCAAGGCTCTAGGTCATGTTTCCCCTCTTTCCTGCGTCTCCCTCCTGATCCACTCTGGTGTTTCCCTGTGTGTCCCTGTGTAGTGTGTCTTTCTCTCATTTCCAAGGGAACCATGAGTATAATAAACTTTTCTTTCGGTGGTCTTGACCTCATTCTGTTGTCACTTAGTCACCTTTATAAATTTTTTTTTTTTAATGATTTTTTATTATATTATGTTAGTCACCATACAGTACATCCCCGGTTTCCGATGTAAGGCTCAATGATTCATTAGTTCTGTATAACACCCAGTGCACCATGCAATACGTGCCCTCTTTACTACCCATCACTGGTCTATCCCATTCCCCCACCCCCCTCCCCTCTGAAGTCCTCAGTTTGTTTCTCATAGTCCATAGTCTCTCATGTTTCATTCCCCCTTCTGATTACCCCCCCTTTCTTTATCCCTTTCTTCCCCTACTGATCATCCTAGTTCTTATGTTCCATAGATGAGAGAAATCATATGATAGTTGTCTTTCTCTGAGTCACCTTTATAAATTAAGACTTGGACACACATTGCTTAAGCACCAGCAATTTATAAATCTGTGCAATTATCTCCAAGTTCAATGTATGTAATTCAAGAACGTGCTTTGTTCCTGATGTTCAGCCCAAGCCAGATCTCCTTTACTGTAGCTCATCTCTATTGCTACCTCATCCGTGAGCTGTGAGAAAGCGAACACAGGCTGCATCCTTGCCACACAGGGAGCCTTTGACTGTTTCTAAAGTTCATATGACTTGTTAGTAAGTCTTGTGGTTTGCCTCCTCATAAATCAGAAGCTGAGATTCAGGAAAACTCTCTCATCCCATCATATGGTTTTTCAGTTGTCTCTCTTTCTCACACTGCTCTGAGTCCCTGAAACCTCTATGTGTTCTATTTAGCCCAGTATGAGCTGTGCTATGTTAATTTTTCTCTAGGTATTGCCTTTAATTCTGTCAGATATGACCATATTCTTTTCAGAAAACTGTCTGTGCTTGGTACCTCCCCACACTGTTGGCATCATCATCTTCCTTTTAAGAATTTTCTCTCCAGGTGCCCCTTATCAAGGTCAGTTATGACTTACAGGGCATGGGCATAGCACTGATGGGACCAGGTTTGATACAGTAGGGGGATGGCACTCTGGTAAGCAAATGGCCATTAAGTCTGTTGACTTACCTGTTATTTTTCAGCTTTGAGCAGGTGTTGTCACATGAGAATCCTGTCTAGTGATGACAAAACTTGTGATGTCAAAACTTTTAATTTTTTAGAAAGATTTATTTATTTATTTGACGGAGAAAGAGAGGGAGAGCACAGAGGGAGAGTGAGAGGGAGAAGCAGACTCCCCGCTGAGCAGAGAGCTGGGACTTGACCTGAGCTGAAGGCAGACACTCAACTGAGCCATCCAGGTGTCCCAAAACTTTTAATTTTTTAAGAGAGTTCCACAATCTAGACTTAGATGGCATCTCCAGGATTTTAAATATTTGCAACAAAGGTAAATTTTTAAAAAACACCATGAGAGGAACAAAATGCAACTGTAAATTTGATTAAGCCTATGAGCCATTACTTTGTCATGTCTGATCTATGATAAATGGAAAAATTCCTTCAGACTCATTCTTGCTTGTGCCCCAAGTCATTCCTTGGCTCCAGAACTTAACAACTGTCGAACTCTTTGACCTTTGTTGACATGTAGTTGTCCCATATGCTGTCTTCTCAGGATCCAGCTTCTTGCTATTCCAAGGGAAAATTAGCCAATCTAATGAACTTGTTCATTCTAATGGGAATTTTTCCTTGGGTTTTTCCTTCCTTCTCTGGTTAGATGTTTATTTTATGAACAAAGTTATAGGGATAAGATGCTTAACAGCTGTTGTCTAAAGTCGGGGATTTAAACATGAGAAAGGATCACAAGTCCTTGGCAGGGCAGAGGGGGATATTTACGTACAATGGCAAGTGGCACCTTGTGCTATCATCTAAATCACAGGTGTTAGCAAGCTGCCAGCCTCTCGGGCCAGGTAGGAAAACCCCTCTGGACGTGTATTGTTGTACTCCTGGTTGTCATTGTTACCAGTATCAGTGTCAGGTAAGGACTGACTACAGAGGACCATTAACAAACTTACATCAGTTCTCCCTTTCTAAAGTTGAGAGTGTTTTTTGGTGTTGACAGGTACTGTGTTTTTAAAATTGTTTGTTTATACACCTGGTAATTGGTTCCACTTGGCATCTTTGATGTTGCCTAAGCAGTATTTAGCATACTTAATGAGATTCCCCTGAGCCTTTAAAACATTTAAATGAAACATTTAGATTCTACAAGAAGAGGGAGCTGGTGAGACTTGGTCATATGATCAAGGCGGAGAGCATATTTTTGGGTTTAGAAGTCAAAAACAGATTTTTTGGTCTTCTCTGCCCATTGGCCTAGAAGGCACCCACACTGAACCTGTCTTTTCATTCAGTGACACCAAGGAAATGCCTGCTGCTCCCATCTACTTTGATTCTAGCAGCACTTACAAGAACCCACTGGAGAGCTTTAGATGGCTAGTTGACCAGCTCTCCCCCGGCCACCCCAGCTCCCTCTTAGGAATAATAAGTTTCTGTGCCAGGATTGCACACATCCAACAGTCCAGCATGAGTCATTCCCCCCCCCCCATCAGTAAAGATTGAATCAGTGAGTTGAAAAGAATGGTGATTTGGTTCCATTTATTCCCTCTGGGAAACAGGGTGTGGATGAGGATTAGAACAAACTATTTTGGTTGCTTATTTGCAGAATTAATGTATAGTCCCCTTAGATAAGTGATGTCTTGACTACAGCGTGTACAGCTTTGTCATTAATGAGAGGAAAATGGACTGTTTTCATTTTCTTTTTGGGCAATTTTTTTGAGGCTAGCACCACCATGTGGATAAAGTGGAAACACTTGCATAACAGGCCAGCCTTATGCCTCTGAAAATTTGATTTTGGTATCTTGATATCTTTGCCTTTCTTTGTTTCTTTCTCTCTTGAAGCGTAGTTGACATGCAGTGTTATATTAGTTTCAGGTGCACAACAGTGATTCAACATGTATGTATATTACGAAGTGATCACTATGATAAATCTAGCCACCAGCTCTTGCCCATTTCTTATATCTTTTCTGAGTCATCATAGAGCAGAATAGTGATAAAAATATTTTTTGTAGCAGTGTCTTAACGCTGCTGGGCTCTTAAGGATCTTGTGCTTCTACAAAATGACTGAACTTCAGGCAGGAAGTTGACAGTGGGAGATTCAGAGTAGCTCTGTATTGGTCAGAGTGTAAATTAGAGACCTCATTTTCGATTAGCTACTGGGCTTTCAAGTGGAAGTTTCTGATTTGGACTCTGAGAAACACCAGGGCCATTACTGAGGCAATTTTCTGATCTGTATTGCTTAAGAGATATAGGCTGAATCAGAGGAAAGGAAGAGAAATAAAATCTGGTTGTAGGATGTAAAAGAATTTTACCAAACCACATACCTCCTATGGGGTGGGAAAGTGAGGTGGAGGTTTTTTCAGACTTTTGGAAAGAAGAGAATAATGTAGAGAGTCTCCATTGACTGTGGCTTTGAGTCTTAAGAACATGGTGGAGGAGTGGTTGGCAAAGATAGGAGACAGAGCTTTACTTCCATAGTGTGTACTTCCATGCTTCCTTTCCTGTGTAGCTAGCATCAAAATCCCTGGAGAGGGGCAAGGCTTGCTTCTACTTGAGGGACTGGTTCTTCATTTCTAAATTGACTAGTGTGTGTATGTCGGGAGTAGGCTGTCATAGGTAGAGTTGGGGAGAGCTGTTGCTTATAAAGATTTAGGACCGCTTAGCACCTCACCTAATAGACCACTTTTCTAGCCTTATTCTGTCCTTTGCATTGTCCCCTGACCTCAAAAGGAGAAAATTTTACCAGCACTTAGAAGAGGAAGCTGTGGTTGTAGAAATTGGAGGAGTCAAAAACAAATCAGGGTGTGCTAACATTTCCTCTCTTTGATTAGCTACTAAAGTGATGGGAAAATGTATAGAACAGTTCTTGCCACTTATTCTTGCTTTTATACATCCCCTTATACCTCTTCCCATAACCAGCCTGGCTCCTACAGCTGTGGATATTAATGTGTCTGGGATTTCAGATTGACAGAGCTTCTTGTGGTTGAATATGGGCTGCTGATGCCAATCTGGAAGGAGTTTCTAGGGTTGAGTTGTGGACCTCTCCTCTGTAGAAGGCCTTTTATCAAACTTAAGTGTGACAGGAAAATAGGTGGGCTAGCTGATCTGTGAAATTGCAGATTTCGGATTAGATTAGGATTAGAGCAGAGATAAATAGAAAAAAGAAAAATAGAGAAAACCAATAAAAGCAAAAGTTAGTTCTTCAAAAAGTTCAACAAAATTGACAAACTTTTAGCTAAATAACCGAAAAAAAGAAGAACTGAGTAACTAAAATCAGAAATGAAAGTGGGGACATTACTACTGATGCTACAGAAATAAAAAGGATTATAAGAGAGTACTATCAACAGTTGTATGGCAACAAATTGGATAGCCTAGATGAAATGGACAGATCCCAGAAACACAAAAATCTACCAAATCCAGATCATGAAGAAATAGAAACCTATGTAAGGAGACTGAATCAGTAATTAAAAATCTCCCAATAAAGAAAAACCCTGGACTTGATGGCTTTACTGGTTAGTTAACAAACATGTAAGGAAGCGCTAACATTAATTTTTATCAAATTTTTCCAAAAAATTAAAGAGGAGGGAATGTTTCCTAACTCATGTTATGAGGCCAACATTTCCCAGATGTCAAAGTCAAAGATACTATAAGAAAAGAAAACTGTAAATCAATTTCCCTTATGAACATTGATGTAAAAATTCTCAAGAAAATACTGGCAAATCAAATTTAGCAACATACTAAAAGAATTAAGCATCATGACCAAATGGGATTTATTCCCGGAATGCAAAAATGATTCAACATATGAAAATTGACCAGCATAATACAGTACATTAACAGGTTGAAGGAAAAAAACCACATAATCATCTCAATTGATATAAAAAAAGCATTTGACAAAATTCAACATCCTGTCATGGTAAAAACATTCAACAAACTAGGAATAGAAGGAAACTACAACACTGAAAGACGTATATGAAAAACCTACAGCAAACATCATATTGTGAGGTAAAAGAATGAAGATTTTTCTCTGAAAATCAGAAACGAGCTAAGAATATGACTCTTACCATTTCCATTCAATATAGTACTGAAAATTTTAGCCAGAGCAGTTAGACAGGAAGAGAAATAAAAGGTATTCAAATGGGAAAGGAAGAAGTAAAATTATCTCTGTTCACAAATTATGTGATCTTATATGTAGGAAACTCTAAAGATCACACACACACACACACACACACACCCCTCTTAGAACTAATAAAATTAGCAAAATAGCAGGATACCAAATCAACACGCAATAATCAGTTGCATTTCTAGACATTAAAATGAATAGTCTGGAAGGAAAGTTAGGAAGACCATTCCATTTGCAGTAGCTTCAAAATACCTCAGATCAGCTTAACAAAGGAGGTGAAAGACTTATACAGTGAAAACTACAAAACATCGCTGAAAGAAATTAAGACGTAAATCAGTGGGAAGACATCTCATGTTCATGAATCAAAAGGCTTAATTTTATTAAGATTCCAATGTTACCAAAAGGGAGCTACAACTTCAGTGCCATCCCTACCAAAATCCCAATGTTTTTTTTTTCGGAAATACAAAAACCCATCCTAAAATTCATATGGAATCTCAAGGGACAATGGATAGCCAAAACGATCTTGAAAAAGAAGAACAAAGTTGAAGGACTCAGACTTCCTGATTTCACCCAAACTTACTACAAAGCTATGGTAATCAAAACAGTGTGGTACTGGCATATAGACCAATGGATCTGAATGGAGAGCCCAGAAATAAACCCTTGCATATATACTCAAATAATTTTCAACAAAGATATCAAGACCATTCAATGGGAAACGTTCAGTCTTGTCAACAAATGGTTCTGGGAAAACTGGATACCCACATGCAAAAGAATGAAGTTGGACTTTGACCTAATATGATATACAAAAATTAACTCAAAATGGATGAAAGACCTAAATGTAAGAGTTAAAACTATAAATCTTCTGGAAGAAAGTGTAGTACAAATCTTCACAACATTGGATTTGCAATGATTTCTTAGATATGATACCAAATGCACAGGAAATGAAAAATAAAAGAAATTGGACTTCATGGAAATTTTAAAAAATTGTGCATCAAAGACACTATTAACAGGATTAACAGACACTATTAACAAAGACACTATTAAAGAATACGAAAAAAAAATTGTGTTTGTCAGTCACATATATGATAATTCCTAAAACTTGACAGAAAAGGAAACAGCCTGATCCAAAAATGGGCAAAAGACTTGGATAGATGTTTTCCCAAAGAAGATATACAAATGACCAATAAGCACATGAAAAGATGCTCAACATAGCTAATTTTCAGGGAAATGAAATTGAAACAACAACAAAAAAAATACCACCTTGCAATGATTAGGGATTCCTACTATATAAAAAATACTAACAGAAAATAATAAGAGTTGGAAAGGATGTAAAGAAATTGGAACCCTTGTGCACTCTTGGTGGGAATCTAAAATGGTACAATGGCTGTGGAAAACATTATGGCAGGTCCTTAGAATTAAAAACAGAATTACTACGTGATCTAACAATTCCACTTCTGGGTATATGTCCAAAAGAATTGAAAGCAGGGTCTTGAAAAGATATTTGTACACCCGTGTTCGAAGTAGCATTATTCACCATAGCTAAAATGTGGAAACAAACCAAGTGTCCGTTGATAGATTTGCAAAATGTGGTATATCCATATAATAGAATATTACTTAGCCTTATAAGGGAAGGTATTTTGACAAATGTTACAACATGGATGAACTTTGAGAGCATTATGCTAAATGAAATAAGCCAGTCACAAAAAGACCAATACCATATGATTCCACTTATATGAGGTAACTAAATGTTTTATTTTTGATAACTGATTTTCTATGATTCTCTGAGTTCTGCCATCTAATACTAGTTATCTGTTTCAACTGAGGCAAATCAGTTGACTTCTCTGGGACTCAGTTATCTTGGTTGCTTTTTCTAGCCCCCAAACTCTACAAATTTTGGAAGCTGAAGGATTTTAAAGGCATATTACTTTTTTCTTTGATTAGAAAAGGCTCCAACCAACACATGTTCTTGCTACAGAGAATATAATAAAATTTTGTTTAACTTTGTAAAGGTTAATAGGAATTAGTGGGAAACTGAGTTTCAGGATGTATTTTATTTTATTTTCTTAAAAAAAAAAAAATCTACACCCAATATGGGGCTCAAACTTACAACCCTGAGATCAAGAGTTGCATGCTCTACCGACTGAGCCAGCCAGGTGCCTGTCAGGACATATTTTAAATTAATGTAATCTCAAAAACAATTTGATTTTAGAGGGGATATTGGGGTAGCTGGATTGAGGTCATGTTTCAATTAATAGATAAGAATGAGCAAGTCAAAACTTTAGTTAGTACACATCTGAATGAACATAGATTCTAAGTTAAGGATACCCAAGGTAATATGGGTTATTATTCTGCCTTGAAATTCATGTTTCATGAGTCTCTGTGTGATATGTAAAGGTGAAAAAGTCGGGGCGCCTGGGTGGCACAGCGGTTAAGCGTCTGCCTTCGGCTCAGGGCGTGATCCCGGCGATCCGGGATCGAGCCCCACATCAGGCTCCTCCACTATGAGCCTGCTTCTTCCTCTCCCACTCCCCTTGCTTGTGTTCCCTCTCTCGCTGGCTGTCTCTATCTCTGTTGAATAAATAAATAAAATCTTAAAAAAAAAAAAAAGGTGAAAAAGTCAACCTCCTTGATTATTTTCTTAAAAATAGAACGAAAAGGAATTTTTAAATTTCTAAAAAATATTTCTTTACCCTGATAGAGTACAGCATTTCCTGTAAGTATCCACAAAACTTTAAAAAAATTAGTATATTACTAGAACTCTAGTAGAAGCTTAGATGCTTTGGATGAAAGAAGGAAAAAAAAATACAACTTTGGTTCATTTGCATTTAAGTATTTTTATAAGAGCATGAAACCCAGTAATAAAAGCCAGGGAAAATTGTTCTAATTTTAGAAGAAAAGTTAAAACTGCCTTTCCCTACAACCTCACAATTAAAATCTGGTGGAATTCTATCACCTTCTGCTTGGTTTGCCTTCTATATGGTGGGAAGGTGATGGGGGTGGGTGGGGGGAACATTTTCTAACTATTTTTTTTAAATCTCCCGTCTCTCCCCGTGCCGCAGGCTCTGGTGACTATCATTCTTCTCATTATTATTGAGTTCAACTTTTTTCTTTTCTTTTTTCCTTCCTTCCTTCCTTCCTTCCTTCCTTCCTTCCTTCCTTCCTTCCTT
>NW_024426119.1:4789109-4852512 GCF_017311325.1 Ursus maritimus | reverse complement strand
TTCCTTCCTTCCTTCCTTCCTTCCTTCCTTCCTTCCTTCCTTCCTTCCTTCCTTTAAGATTCTACATGTACGTAAGATAATGCAGTACTTGTCTTTCTGTGTCTGGCTCATTTCATTTAGCACAGTGCCCTCCAGAGTCATCCATGTTATCTCATATAGGCAGAATTTCTTTTCTTTCTTTTTCTTAAGGCCGAATAGCATTTCATTGCATATGTATACACACACACACACACACACACAATCACATTTTCTTGATCCATTCATTTGTCAATGGACATTTAGGTTGTTTCTGTATCTTGGCTATTGTAAATAATGCTGCAATGATCATGGGGAATTCAGATATCTATTTCAAATGGTGATTTTATTTCCTTGACTGTGGATCATATGGTAGTTCTAGTTTTTGTTTCTTTGTTTGTTTGGTTTGTTTTTGTTTTGTTTTTTGTTTTTGTTTTTGAAGAATCTCCATACTGTTTTCCATGATGGCTATATGAATTTATATTCCCATCAATAGTGTAGAAGTGTTCCATTTTCTCCACACTCTGACCAATACTAATCTTTTAATTTTTTGATAATAGCCATCCTAATAGATATGAGGTGATAACTTATTGTGGTTTTGATTTTTGTTTCCCTGATGATAATTGATGCTAGAGCATCTTTTTATATACCTGTTGGCCATTTGTATGTCTTCTTTGGAGCAATGTCTATTCAGGTCCTTTACCCATTTTTAAATTGGGTTATTTGTACTTTTTGCTATTGAGTTGTAAGTATTCCTAATATATTTTGGATATTAACTTCTTGTCAGTTACATTGTTTATAAAAATTTTCCTATTCCAAAAGTTGCCTTTTCATTTTTTAAAAATTTATTTTATTTTTTAAAGATTTATTTATTTATTTGAGAGAGAGGCAGAGTTAACGAGAGAGCATGAGCAGGGAGGAGAGGAAGAAGGAGGCTCTGTGCTGAGGACCCTGGGATCATGACCTGAGCTGAAGGCAGATGCTTAACCGACTGAGCCACCCAGTTGCCCCGAAGGTTGCCTTTTCATTTTGTTGATTGTTTTCTTTACTGTTGTAGAAACTTTTTAGTTTGATAAAGTACCACTTGTTTACTTTTGCTTTTATTATCTGTGCTTTTGGTGTCTCAAGGAACTAGAAAAACAACAAACTAAACCCAGAGTTTGTAGAAGAAAGGAAATAACAAATATCAGTACAGAAATAAATGAAAAAGGAGATAGAAAAGACAATAGAAAGAATCAACAAAACTGTTGGTTTTTGAAAAGATAAAGTTGACAAACCTTTAGCGAGACTATGAAAAGACTCAAATATTATCAGAAATGAAAGAGAGGATATTACAACTGACACCATAAAAACACAAAGGATGTTAAGAAACTGCTATGAACAGTTATATGCCAATAAGTTGGATAACAGAGAAAAATGGATAAATTTCCTAGAAATACACAATCTGCTACGACTAAGTCATGAAGAAATAGAAAATCTGAACAGACTAATAAGGAAGGAAGTTGAATCAGTAATCAAAACTCTCCCAAGAAAGAAATGTCCAGGACCTGATGGCTTCACTGGTGAATTCTACCAAGCATATAAAGAAGAATTTATACCAATCCATCTTAAATTCTTCCAAAAAATTGAAGAGGAGTGAGCACTACAACTCATTTTACAAGACCAGCATTACTGTGATACAAAAGCCAGACAAGGACACTATAAAAAAACGAAATTAGAGGACAAATCTCTGGTGAACATAGATGCAAAAATCCTTGACAAAATACTAGTGGACCAAATTCAACAGGACTTTGAAAGGATCATACACCATGATCAACTGGGGTTTATCCAGGGATGCAGGTTTGTTTCAATGTATGCAAATCAGTAAATGTGATACACCACATTAGCAAAATGAAAGATAACCATAATTATCATCTCAATGGTTGCAGAAAAAGCATTGACAAAATTCAACATCCATTGATGATAAAAAAACTTTCAGCTAAGTGGGTACAGAGGGAATATATCTCAATATAATAAAGGCCATGTGTGACAACCCACAGCTAATATTATACTCAATAGTGATGAGCTGAAAGCTTTTCTAAGATTAGGAACAAGACAAACATGCCCACTTCTACGACTTTTATTCACCATAGTACTGAAAGTCCTAGCCAGAACAATTAGGCAGGAAAAAGAAATAAAGGAATCCAAATGAGAAAGGTTTAAGTAACATTGTCTCTGTTTGCAGAGAATATGATCTTAAATATAGAAAACTCTAAAGACTCCACCAAAAACATGTTAAAACTATTAAATTCAGTAAAATAGCAGGATACAAAGTCAACATACAAAAATCAGTTGTGTTTCTATGCACTAACAATGAATTATCCAAAAAAAGATATTAAGAAAATAATCCAATTTACAATACCTTCAAAAAATAAACTACTTTGGAATAAATTTAACCATGGAGGTGAAAGATCTGTATATTGACAACTGTAAAACACCAATGAAAGAAACTGAAGAAGACACAAGTAAATGGAAATATATCCTATCTTTATGGTTTAGATTAATATTCAAAGCAATCTACAGATTCAGTGCATTTGCTATCAAAATTCCAGTGGCATTTTTCACAGAAGTGGAAAAAGCAATCCTAAAATTTGTTTGGAACCACATAGGATACCAAATAGCTCAAGCAGCCCTGATCAACAAAGCTGAAGGTATCACACTTCCTGATTTCAAGCTATATTGTAAAGCTGCAGTAATCAAAACAGCATGGTATTGACATAAAAGCTGACACATAGATCAGTGGAGCAGAATAGAGAACCCAAAATTGATCCCATACATATATGGTCAACTAATTTTCAACAAAGATCCCAAGACTGCATAATGGAGAAAGGATAGTCTCTTCAAAACATGGTGTTGGAAAACTGGATATCCACAGGCAAAAGAATGAAATTGGATCCTTATTTTATACTATATACAACCCCCCCCCCAACTCAAAATGGATAAACTGAAAAGACTCAAATATAAGACCTGAAACCGTAAAACTTCTAGAAGAAAACATAGGGAAAGAACTCCTTGACCTTGGCCTCTTTGGATGGAGAGAACTAAGAGGGAAGAAGAGATGTTGAAGTTTCTTCTATAATCTAGGTGCCACCAGGATCCACCCACTCTTTGACACTAGCTAAGATTGTCTTTCCTGCCATCTTCCATATTCCATGTAGTACTGGTTTTTGTCCTTTTCCTGAGGATTTCTGCAAATCTTTTCTGCTACTTACTTTTCCATCCTATAACTTATGGCTGTTTCTTTTTTTTTAATAAAGATTTTATTTATTTATCAGAGAGAGAGAGAGTGCACACAGAGGGAGAGGGAGAGTGCAAAACAGACTCCTTACTGAGAGTCCGATGTGGGGCTCGATCCCAGGACCTGGAGATCATGACCTGAGGCCAAAGGCAGATGCTTAACCAACTGAGCCATCCAGGTGCCCCTTTATGGCTTTTTCTATAGCTCTGATCCAGCATTGACTCAAGCTTGAGTCAAACATAATTGCTTTTCTCCCAAAATCACTCGTAAGAGTCAGCAAAAGGCAACTTTTGGAGGCAAATATCTACGACTATGTGTGGTAGATTTTAATGGTGACTGAAGTAAGCATGTGGGAGCATACATCTCAGCACCACTTAGGAAATCATCTAAAATTGAATATTAGCTTCTCTGGTTTTCTGAAAGTTTCATGTCCATTTCTACAAACTTGGTGTTCAGGGTATTTTCATGTTATTCAGCTTTTTCTCTCCTTCTTCCAGATGTGACAGAAATTCCTTGTATTTTATTATTATAAAGAGCATTTCAGCTCTAGCACTTATCACTCCCCCACAATTCATAATTTGCATAACTCAAGATTTATTAAGGTGCTCTGCTAAAAAAAGGTTCATGTATTTCAAGTGTTACCCTTTCTTTTCTCCACTTCCCTATTAGTTTTTATAGGAGCAGGGGGAAAAATATGGAGGCTTATCTCCCCAGAGTTAGGAATTATGACTTTACCTTAGAAGACAGGAGGGTATAGTTGATTTTGTTTTTAAATGACAATTGCAACAGAATCTTCATTATGTTAGTGCCCCACTGTAGAGAGTTGGGAAATGCTAGTTTACTAGAAGGGCCACTGAAAGAAGACTCAAGAGACTAGATTCTTATCCTGATTCTGTCATTAACTAGTGTGATTTGGAGGAAAGTACCTCACTGGGCCTGAAAGAGCAGTCTCTAAATTCCCTGCCAATTCTGTGAATCTGTGAGTTATCTGAGAGTCTCCCCGATGCCTGATTCTTCTATAATTGCAACCATGGTTGGGATTTCCCCCTTGACAGGTGGGTGGACCTCCAACCACTTTGGACCACGCCCCACCCTTGGTCTGCTGTCTGGGTCAGTGTCTGCTGTCAGAAACAATAGAAGTTTTATAGGCTAAGCTTGGAGCCAGACACAGGCACAGATTCTGATTTTTTAAACTCTGAACTTCAGTTGTTTTATTTGCCTTCAGAACTGGCTTCCTTATTTGTGTACCTGGCATAATATCTACTGTGGAAAATCGTGTTTAATACAATAATGCAAGTGAAACACATAATAAAGTGCCTGACATACAATATGCCCTCAGTAAATGGAATTTAATTAATTATTTTTAAAAATTTTATTTACTTAGGGAAAGGGAGAGAATGCACAAGCAGGGGGAGGGGCATAGGGAAGGGGAGAAACTCAAGCAGACTCCACCCTGAGCATGGAGCCCAACGTGGGGCTCGATCTTACGACCCTGAGATCATGACCTGAGCCAAAATCAAGAGTTGGCCGCTTAACAGACTGAGCCACTCAGGTGCCCCAGTAAATCGAATTTATGATCATTAACATCTTATCTGTTACAAAGGGGCCGGGTGAGTGTCTTGGCAGACTCTTTCTGGGTTTGCTGATACACTTTAGTGTGTGTGGTAGAATGCACTCAGGTTACTCTACAGGTTAACTCCCAAACTTTGGTTTTGCTGAGTGGTAAATATAATCTGAGAGGGAGAGCTGAATGGCTCTGAGCAGCAAGTGTGTGTGTGTGTGTGTGTGTGTGTGTGTGTGTGTGTGTAGGAAGAGAAAGGCAGATTAAAGAGTTGGGAGGGGGGAAGATTTTGAAAAGGAAAAATAAGCATGACCAAAGGGGAATTTGATTCAGTTTCTGAAGAGTGATGAGCAACATGCATCCTTCACTTCTGTCTCCACAAATCTTTTTTTAAAAATTGAAGTATAATTAACACACAGTGTTGTAATAGTTTTAGATGTACAATATACCGATTCAACGATTCTGTACGTTACTCAGTGCTCATCACAAGTATGCTCTTAATGCCCTTTATGTATTTCACCCATCCGTGAATCTTAAATTTATAAATTTTATAACACTCCTAGAAGTAGCACGGTGGAGTGAGATCTATTTTGGGGATTTATCAAAGGGTGGAATCCTGCTTCATGGTAGGCAGAGACTTGTAAGAAAATCCTTTCACTCAAGACACACATTCTCAAGATTTTAGGCAGATTATATTATTCAGCCGTTGGGATAGGGTACTATATCGTCTGTGCTCTTGATGTTGAACATGGCCATGGCCTATGAACCTGTGAAAAAATGGGACAGATTTGCCGTTTATCCTGGACCTTCCTCTGTCTGGACTCATCCAGTAGGGGTATACTTTTCCTATGCAAAGAAACGGCTTCTGAGGAGATCCTGCATACCGTGGAACAGTGCCCTCTGCTGTTTCTGAGGGAACTGTGCAGCCGCTGTGAAATTGTGAGGAAAGAGCACCACTCTAGAACCAAAGCAAGCTCTCTCTTTTCTGCAGCGACTAGGACACTGTCCACTGCTGCACCTACAGCCAGTCTCCGCTGTAAATATTCAGAAGGAGAAGCAACAGCAGCTTTCTTCCCCTGTACTTGTTTCTAGGTAGGCTCCGACTCCACATTACATGTGAATGCCCCCTTCCCATTTTCGCTGCAAACACAGGTTTCTATTAATTTTGCTCTTTAATAGAAAGAACTTTTAAAACAGTGATTCTAACCACTGAACCTTGTCTTTGAAAGAACTCTACTTCTCAGTATTATAAAATAAAGAAGTCCATACCACTTTAAGAAAGCATAGTTGCTAGGTGTGTTGAAATAAAGGCATATAGCATTTAAACCAGCAGTTAATGGTTAAAAGTTTATACCCGTAGGTGATCAACATATTTTTCTTTCTTCCTCCTTCCCTTTTCTCCCCCTTCCTTCCTTCCTCCTCCTTTTTAATAAAATTGTTTAAAATACCACAGAATCTCCTACAGTAATGATATTACACGATGAAAACCGTTTTGCTGAATTTCTCTACCTTCTGGTAACAATTTTTTTTTTTTTTTTGGCTGGCTGTCTTTATCCTCTGAGCAGACATTTGTGCTCTGAATCCTCTCAGCTACATCTTCTGGGTACAACGCCAAACAACACAGTCAACATTTACCTTTACTTAAACAGCAAACAGGGTAATTCTGTGGATTTCAAGCTGGCGTTAAGGATTCATGTCCTCTACAATAACTTTTGAACTGTTTTTTTCAGCATCATTCCACTTGGCTACAGCAAAGAAAATATAGTGAACAATGAAATATGCATGAAAAAAAGTTAAAAAATTTTTTCTTACGATAAGTGACTCTGAAACCACAACGTGAGACAGTACTGTTTTTTTTCATGATTCCGAGTTTCAAATTCATGAGTTCAGAAGGTGTGGATTCTTGCTTTATCAGTGTGGTAGGACACTGGTAAATGGGAGCTGGCCCAAGCTTATCTTTGCCTTCTGCCAAGAATGAAATCCAGTTTAATGTGGTTATCAGTTGTCCAGTGGGAAGAAACTGCTAGATTCCACTTGATCCCAGAATTCCAGTGCCATTCAGTGTAGGAATAAGTGGTGCATGCAGCATAGATCTTTACTGACATGGTGGAAAGTATTTCCATTTAGGGTGGTGGGTAAATAATTCAGAGTTATTTGTACTGTCAGATTACAGGTGTTTTGTATTTTACTCTAATAATTGCCAGGAGAGAAGGGTTTGTTTTTATCTGAAGCCTGGGATTGAGAACTAATTTACCCATTCTGAGTAACTTGTCAAGAAAGAGTTGCTCAATTTTATGGTATTTCTATTTGGTTACTTCTATTTAAAATATCCATCTAGGGTAGAGGATGCTTTTAGTCTTTCAATAGAGAATGGCTTTGCTGACACATGGTCGGCTTATTTAGTGCTTGGCCTGTCATTCTTCCTTTCAGGCTAGTATAATCCTTGGATCTGACGTCATCTTCTATTGGACAAAGGCATGGGAAATTACTCCCTCCTTTTTTTTTTTCCTGTCTTGTGGGACTCATCATGTATGCACGTGATCTGTTTCTTCTTTACACCTTCCCAAAGACAAATGCAGTGTCGTCTTTATCTTTATATCCCCAGCACTATATAGTACTAGGGATTTTAACTTCTTTTTCTTCCTTTTCTCCTTTCTCTTACTTTCCCTCTGCTCTCAAATGTTGAGCAGTATGAACTCGTCATTTTGAGGAATAATTATTTTGGAATGTAGGTGTATGGAGATGTTGCCCAAATAGACCAGTTAATACCAAGTTAGAAAACACAGGCTTGACCATAGAAAAGAATGGCAGGTTGAACACTGACTTTTAGTAAACGAATGCTTCTCTTCTCTAGGGGCAGAAGTTCCAGAAAAGCCTGAAAAATGCCTGGAAGGGAAGGTGTGCTCTTTGGAGCCTCCCTTAGAGGGTTTCATTGGGCCCTTGTATTTTGAGGGTTGAGTTTTCAGAACAGCCCCTGATCTCCAGAGTGTGGAGGTAGGCAGACTTCCCAGACCAAAGGGCTTTCTAGGAGGCAAGGGTGAGGCTGACAAAAACTGTACTCAATTTTGAGCCTTTAGAAACTGACCCTGGGACAGAGGACTCAGTATAGGAATGGAAGGAGAGGTGCGCCTTGAACTCTGGCACTGGGACCTTAAGCATAGGGTACCCTTGATTGAACTTAACACCGAAGAATGGGACCTACTTCCCTCAGCAAAATACACTGTGCTGGGCCTTAGACTGCACATAAGGCAGTCATATGTCCTGGTCTGTTGAGAGGGTCCTGTTTGATTTTCTTGTCCTGGGATAATTATTAATAGTTTCCTTTTCTATTATCACATGTGTCTCAGTTTGGATGATGAATTATTTGATCAACCTGTGCAGGACTAATTTTCAGTAGTGACATCGTGTGGCCTCAAGAGGTAATGAACTAAGGGGTCTTTATATTTGTTCCCTGCTGGTGTGGAAACCAAAATGAGTCCTCCCCTGCTCTTGGATTTCAGAACTGTCAAGGCTAAGGATAATTTAGGAGGGTCGGGAAGCTTCAAGAGAGAGTTTGAATATATCTGTTAATAAGGCATGTGGATGCTTCAGTAATTAATTGGAAAAATAAGAGGTTTGATCATATGTAGGCTACCCCAAGTTTGTGAAGCAGTTTATATTAATTATATGGTGTTTAGTTTAGAATTCTTGCTTTAGCCGTATAAATCTGATTCTTTACATGGTTCTTTTACTGAGTTTTTTCCAGTAATTTTTCAGTATCTCAATCTATGATCTTGAGAAGTTAAAATTTTTACTGGCAGGAAGACATATGAAGTGAACTTAGCTTTAAGAGTTTGTTTAGTTGAAAAAGTTGGATGTTGGGGTACCTGGGTGGCTCAGTCAGTTAGGCATTGGATTCTTTATTTTGGCTCAAGTCATGATGTCAGGGTTATGGGACTGAGCATCGTTGTCAGGCTCTGTGCTCAGTGTGGAGTCTCCTCCAGATTCTCTTTCTCTTCTCCTTCTGCCCCTCCCCTGCTTGTGCATGTGCACATGCTTGCTCTCTCTCTTTCTCAAATAATGTTTATGTGTAAGGCTAAAACTAGTGATTAAGTGGACATCTGCTTTTGCCTGCCCAGTATTTCTTCTCCTTTCTTTGCGAACTGAGCCCCTTCTTCTTAAGGAAACTCATTCCATGTAGTTTAGGTGGGGTTAATTCCCTTATCTCTTTTCTTTTTATCAATCTCCCCAAGAGATTGGAAATATGATTCATGGATTCATACTTGACCAATCAGAGTACTCCCATTCCTTTGGCTGCATTGAGTGTGAGGTAGGGGTAGGCACTTGGCCCCATATAAGGCAGTTTCTCTCAAATTTCCTGCTGAAACTAGACTTTCATTTCGCCAAGGTTGCTAATACTGTACTATGGGACTTAGGCTTCTGGCAGTATCTTCCCATTAAAAGGAGAATACCAATTCAAAGAGAGCGGGGTGAAACCCCATTAATCTTGTTTTGAGACTTCTGGATCCAGCCATGCTGGGAACCTCAGATTTTTAGTTGCAAGAGGCAATATTCTCACTCCCCACCTTTTTTGTTGTTGTTGCTATGAATTTATATATTAGTTTAAGTTAAGTAGTGAGGAGTCTTCTGCATTGCAGGCAGGGATCCAGTCTTTCAGATTTTAAAGATTTTCTAGAAGAATTGGTCAACTCTAACTTTGGTTAGCATCTGTGACATTATTCTAAAAATGATTGAGTTTGTTTACTGTCTGGGACCATTTAGCTTATCCTGTAGTCATAGAAATCTGTTGACAGAGCTTTTTCTTGGGCGAGGTCAGTCTTGGAAAGACAACATGGAAAGCGATGGTAATCAAGTAGACCTCAAGGGAAAAACTGAAGAAAACCTTTTCCCTCCACAAATTCCGCCGTCTCTTAAGTCTACAGACTCAGACACCACTTGCCTTTTTTTTGCTCAAGAATATTTCTTGGGGATCAGTGGGGCAACATGTCCTCTGTCTCAAGTGTGAGGGATGGAAAGAGGAAGCATCTTAGCTTCCACAGGATGCCCCTGCTCAGTATCTTGGGAAGTATGTTGATAAGGAGATCTGGATTTACAAAACTTATATGGAAAAACAAGTAGCCCAGTAGTCTGATGAAAAATAGGGTGGTGAAAAAGACATATTGAAAAATCCTGAAAAGAGAAAGTCAAGAAACTGTTAACCAAAGGTTAGAAAACCAGGAACAAAATAAAACTTATACCTAAATGCATGTCTTGCTCCTTCTTGATATTCATATGTTTCCCACTAATTGTCGTCTTTATTACCAACAATGCCTTGTAAAGGCAGCTTCTTCCCATATGCTGGCTTGCCTGTTACTCTCTCTTTCATTACCGTATTTTATTTTCTTTTACCATTTATCACTATCTGAAATTCTCTTGTTCTTTTATCTTTTATTTTTGTTTCTGTTTTGCCAACTTGTTTTCCAAAGCATTTGCAACAGTTTGTAGCCATCAGCAGGGTGTGTGTTTCTGTGAGTCCATATTTTTTCCAACACTTGATAGCATCAGAGTTTAAAAATTTTGCCAAATGGATGTAAAGTAATAGTCTTAATTTACGTTTCCCTGATGAGCACTGATGCAGAACATCTGTTCACAGGTCTTATGTGTTTCCTCTTGCCCATTTATCAATTACGTTGTTTGGGTTAGTCTTATTGATTTGTAGAAGTTCTTTATATGTTCTTATATCAGTCCTTTTCCATTGTGTGTACTGTGAATATCTTCTCTCTATAACTTTCACTTGCTCTAAGGTGTTAAAAAGCAAAAGTTATTAATTTTAATAAAGTCTAGTTTATTAATCTTTAACTAGAATCAGTGCTTTTCGTGTCTTATTTAAAGAACCGTTCCTTACACCAAGGCTTAAAAGATGTTCCTATTTTCTACTAACAGTTTATGGTAGTTTAAAATGTGTCCACACGTTCTTTGGTGTCATGCCCTTTAAGAGACTCTTCTCCCGTAGAGTGTGGCCGGGACTTAATGACTTGGTTCTAAAGAACAGAGTATCATGGAAGTGACAGCGCATGGCTTCCTGGATTACATACTAAAGGCATTGCAGTTTGCTCCTTACTCTGAGGAGGAAGCCAGCTGTCATGCTGTGAGGATACACAAGCAGCCCTGTGGCAAGCTCCATGTAAGGAGGAGCTGAGACCTCCTGCCAGCAAGCAGCAAAATTTGCCAGATGTATGAGTAAGCTACCGTGGAAATAGATCCTCCGGCCCAGCCGTGCCTTCCACTGACTCTAACTTTGGCCAACATCTTAATTGCAACCTGATAATAGACCATGAACTAGAACCACCCAGTTCAGTGGCTCACACATTCCTAATCCACAGAAACTGTAAGATAAATGTTTGTTGTTTGAAGCCATTAAGTTTTGGGACTATTTTTTATGTGGCAGTAGGTAACTGATGCCAAATTTTAAAGTTTTTTTTCTTTGGACATTTAGTCCTTAATACATCTGTCCTCACTTTTTAAATATACTGTATCCAATACTGTGATCCAATCTCATTTTTTTCTCATCTGGGTAACTGTTTTTTCCCCTACCATGCTTACTGAACAATTTTTCCTTTCCTCTCTGACATACAATCACTGTCACATATCACATATCGAAGTTCTATACATGCAGTGTTTCTATTTCATTGGTTGATTTTCCTATTCCTGTGACAGTATCACACTGTTGTAATTACTGCAGCTACGTAGTACGTCCTGATATCTGGAAGGGCATATATTCCTCACTCCTTGCTCTTCTTTAAAATTGTCCAGGTTATTTTTGACTCTATATTCTAATATATACAGTATATTTTAGAATAATTGTGTTCAATGAATGAAAGTCTTTTGGGAAGTTTGGTTGGAACTGAACTGAGTCATTTGAAGAGAATCAATATATTTATGATAATATGGCTTTCTATCCATGATCATGATGTATTTCTCTTCTTTCATTCATGTTACTTTTAATATTCTCTAATTTCTATGAATTCCCCTATGGTGGTCCTGATTTCTTTTTTAACTGATGAATTATTTTGGCTGTGTGGTTTTACTATGATTTGCACAAACGAATCTCTACTTTTTCCTTTCCTCTATTACCCTTATCCAGCTGTGTTGGGCTGCTGCCTGCTGCTGAACAAATTCACTACCTACCTCCACCTATCAGTGAAAAACAGTCCCTGTCCCACCAGTTTCTTTAAGTTTCTCTAGAATTAATCTTGGTGACAGGAGTCAGGGTCTGTTATAGTACAGCACCTTGGCCCAAATTAGAATCAGAAACCCTTTACAAACCTCTTCCTAGTATTCTCCTAGAAGCTAAATACAGTATTCATGAGAAAGTTCTGGGATGACATTTCTGGGATGACATTCCTAGAGAAAATCTAAGAAATAAGCCAGCTTTTTTATCTCTTGAGTCAGTGCCCAATATATTGGTGCCCCATAGAATATCGGAGCAGAGCAAGAGGAAAGCCCTTTGTAATTTAATATGATGAGCTAGACTTTTAGGATGTTGTCAGGTTCTCTTCAGGATACCAACTCTCTTTTAAGGCAGACAATTCTTATCCTGGGAGCCCACATGGGCAGTTCCATGTGAGGCACTGGTGTCAAATTATTGGCGAAGGAAGCCTGGGAGTTCTAGGGAAATTCTGCTAGCTGTTCTGGGAACACTGTATTTCGGGATATCCAAATATGTAACACTTCACTTATCTGGTATGAAGGGGTATCCTGCATAAGCAAATTTTCCAGACAATTGGAGGTGACATTTAAGCACCAAGAATTTTATGTTAACCATTTTGATGGAACTCTTTCTAAATCATAATTCATACCATTTTGAATCTATGCCTTCTTAAGCAAATTACATTGAACATAATCTGACCTTTTCTTGGAAATGCAGGGGCTTCATGAATGCCAATTTTATTTTGCTATCACAGTGATTCCCTCAGGACTAATATCCATTTGGTTGTTTGAATCTTGAGTTCTTTCTTAGTTTAACGAGTATTTTTGAGCAATTATTGTGGGCTGGGTACTGTTGGGTAAGATCTCTCTTTCACAATCATTTTCTCTCTCATTTGCTATTAGGGATATATGTGCATTTACAAGTTCTCTACTATTTCTAATGTAACATGTTGACATTGTAACAATATTTGAGGGAGGCACATATCACACAATAGTGTGAAAACCCTATTCATCATCTTATGAACCACCAAAGGATCCTCCCATTCATAATCTACTGATGTTATTGGAGAACCAGATCCATCAAACTAATTCAAATTGTTACAGGGAAGAGGGAGTAAGTATCAGTTTGCCACATTTCTCTTAGGTTACTACTAGGCTGTTCGCTTCTAAAACTGGAAAGTTGAGATTAGGAATTGCTTTTGGACAAGGAGGTCATACATTAGAACTGAAAAACATAGTCATCAATGACACTAGTTTGTTGGCTTCACTCTGGGTGTGTGTATGTATATGAGGGTCTCCTTGTCTAGACTTTGTTATCTGCCAGGATGGCTAAGTGGAACCCCCAAGTTTCCAGGAAGTTTACTCAAAGATGTCTCCTTACCTTTTACAGAACCATGTTCCCTTCTTTTTGAGAGAATGATCCTGGGAGAAGAAAGGACATGAATAAATAATCAATTTCTGGAACGTATCATCACTGTCAAATAATATTCAGTGAGCCCTTAGTTAATGCTGTATTTAGATAATATCTTACAATTTTTACATGCATAAACAGATGGAATTTTTAAAGACAACCGTATATATATATATGTGCGCGTGTGTGTATGTGTGTGTGTGTAGTTTTGTATCACTTTTTTATATATTGATAGGAATAAGTGAAGGCATAAAAAGGTAAGGTATGTCATATAGCTAGTAAGTGGCAGGGCGATGCTTGGAACCTGGGTCCTCCAAATCTGCATTCAGGGCTCTTTCAACTACGCCCTTACCTCCTACTTAACCAGTAATCCTTAAAGAAGTTTATAGGCTATGAAAATCACACAAACATATTCTAAGAGAAGTTTTAAGAGCTATAAAAAATGATGAGGATATATCCTGGATTTCTGTGGCATCTCTCTTCCAAAATATTTTCTCAGTTATTTCATTTTCCTTTTAGCTTCCTTGTGAGATAAAAAACGAAGAGAAATTACAGTCACATTTTAAAATTGTGAAAATGACGCTCACAGAATTAGAATGAGAAGGAAACTTCCTGGATACTGATTTGGTTCTATAACTTGTGTGAGTTTAAGCAGCATGTCAACTGGTCAGTTGCTCAGCAGACTCTAAAGATTGCTCAAACATCATAGGTCATTGAACTATCGTGGGACTTCGGTAATCTTGATGAAGACAGCTCTGCTTTTTCTCTGTTAGGTGGTGAGAAGGAATACTTTGATGAGTCACTGGGGGATAGACGGTGGGCTATATCAGGGAGCATGCTAAGCTTGGTTCTAGAGAGGTGGGGTCCAGTTAATTTCAGGAGTTCTGTTGTTGTTTTTGTTTGTTGTATAATATGCAAGATTGGGGCCAGAATGACTTGTTCAGAATAATGGGAACCATGGTCACTGTGAATGTGGTATAATATATGTCTAAACATCTGGATGACCCCAAGGACAATGGTTGATTGTTGATATTTGCTTTTTAGGAAGAGGTGACTTTTTTTTTTTCTGACATTATGAAGACTATCTATCTCAATGATAAAATTTCTGGTGAATGTCAGTTTTGGCTCTAAAGCCAATATAAATTACAAAATTAAAGTCTAACAAAAGTTTACCTTTTTGCCCTATGTACTTGAAGCCACAAGATGCCAAGCGGGCCAAGAGGCCTGGTGCTCTACATCCAATTCTGTGTCCTTTAGACTTCTACATAATATGCTAATGACATCATGGTGTTAAATATGAATAGACACTGAAGTTGTATGATAAAGAAGTAATGACTTCTCATGTTTTAACTCATGGGCCAACTCTGATTAGATGGTGATAGATGCCCTGCTGCTCTGTGTAGTGAGAGATTTGGGACCATGTTACGATCACCAGGAAAGAATATTGTGATTCTGGGAGATGGGAGGAGTGGTATATGTGTCCTGTATTGGCCTCCCCGCTATACAGCATACCCTCAGTTAATGTTCCTTCTTGCTTCTATCCTGAACTCTGTGAGGTCTTAGGCTAGTTTCTTTGAGAACACATCATTTGCATGGTGCTAAGAGAGGAAAGACCATTGTTCCATAGCATCTTCTTTGTGTGTTTAGTGTTGGAATGCTTTAGAATTATGTCTGGTATTATTCTTGGAAAACGCACGTGGAAAGATTGGTATGTGTTTGGTGGCTGATAATGTTTTGGAAACTCCCTTGAAGACAATGACACTGAGAGAAGCTAAAGGTGGAGTGAAATCCTTACCTTATTATTTTGGCTGTTAGACTCTTTTCTTGCAGAATTCATGCTCAAGACTTTTGATCTAGGGGAAGAAGAACCAAGATAGGGATTGAATAAAGTACATTCAGATATTTGTACTACATCGTGGTTATTTAAAAAACAGTTTTATATTCTAAGGCTATGCTGTGCACATTGTAGCCAGTGACTATATGTAACTCTTTACATTTAATGACAATAAAAAAATCAGTTCCTCAGTCACAATAGTCATCTTTCAAGTACTCAATAGGTGGCTAGTGGCTACATATTGGATAGCACAGAAAGTTCCATTGGGAAGCCCCATTCTAAAATCTTTGCTTAGCAATGAAGCCAGACTTAATGTTCAGGAAGGATCTCAGGAGACTTGAAGGTGTCCTTTAGAGGCAAAGACCTTCAAGTCCTGGTGTCCTGGCCTCCAGACCACAGTGTGGAACTGAGTCTACTTAGAGGCTCTATGCAGTTTAGGTCTTTTTTTCTTGATTCCAGGATTCCAAAATATTTGAAAAGTGGAAATACTTCCCAACTGATTTAAGATTTAACTTCTAAAGAGGGTCAAGAAATGAAAGTGAGGTTTTTGGCTTTAGTTTCTCACTATTTAGACTCCTTGGACAAATTCAAGGATTAATTTTTTGGGGGGCTTTTCTCTATTATTTCTAATTTTTAATGTTCATAGTTTCATACAGTATTCAGTTTGGTTTCATAATATGATGGCCCTAGTTTGTATCTAGACATTAGTTTCATGTCTGTTCCATATGGTTGAGTTTCTATATATTTTGGGGAAGTGGGGATGATACCAATTTTAAGAAAGTTTTGGAAAATTTAAAGAATGACCTTTTTATCAAGGTGCCAGACCACTAACCCTTTTTAAAGCACATGTTCCTGCCCTTAATATAAACCCAAATAATTGGTAATGTGATAAAATTATGAAGGAAGGTGTGTTTCTGCAGTCTTTTAAGAAAGATGGGAGGACCAGCATTTTAAAATGGGTGTGGTTTAGTGGGGGTCAACGAGCTCGCTAACAAAAGGGAAGGTTATATGGTGTTGGGCCTCGTTCAATTCCAAATGGGAATTGGTCAGAGAAAAGTTTGCTCTGACCCAGGCTGAGATGGAGTTAGCACTAAAACCAGGATGTTCCTTTGTTTGCCCAAGCTCACACTTCTCTCTCAAGGAACCGAGTCTCTAGTTCTTCTTCTATTTTCCTCAAAGTTTCCTGGTACTTCTTCAAAGAGAAATAAAAAAAACAATCGTTACTAGCCAGAAGCTTTATGCTCTTTCTAATCATAATAAGCATGTATTATTACTACATTGTCATATGAATGGTTGGTATTCCCACTGCCATTTTGTCTCCTTTCCCAGTCCCCCAGCCTTCCACTACTCGAGATCTCTCACTGCACTTCACCACTGGGCAGGTGCCTGTGGTTATTGGGATTATAAATAGGAAAAGTGCTCATTATTAATTTAAGAGCACAGAGCTTGGGAGACTAGGGCCCTAACAGGATGATTCTGGTGGTAGTGTCGTCCTCCCTGAAGGCCTTTGTAATGCCACCTTGAAGAATTAAAATTGTTGCAGTGTTCTTTGAAAAGTCTGGTTTCATTTCATCCTGTACGTCAACAAACCCACTGCTATCCCTTTGCTGAGAAACTGTACCTTTATGCAGAGGGCCTGATCCTCACAGAGCTGGGCCACAAATGCATAGTCTTCCATCACCTGGGAAGCCAAGATTCAGTCTTAAATTTTGGTCAGTAAATTGCTATAAGAACAGTAGTATATTTGCTTCCCCTTAGGTCCCAGGCCCTAAATGTGCTTTTCAAATTGT
Source organism: Ursus maritimus (assembly GCF_017311325.1). Lineage (NCBI taxonomy): Eukaryota > Metazoa > Chordata > Mammalia > Carnivora > Ursidae > Ursus > Ursus maritimus. The sequence continues at coordinate 4,835,436 of NW_024426119.1, read as the reverse complement.
TCTAAGTATATATTTCCTGTACGTATGAATTCGTATCTTTTTTTAAGGATAAACAAGCTATATTTTATAGTCCAAATGAGAATTATTTGGGTACAGTTGGGAGAAAAATAGATACTAGTTAATTGAAGATCTAGATTATGGAAGGTATCCTGTAAAAAATGTTAAAGAGAAGGTGATCTGGGGGACTGTATTCACACAATCTAATACATTCCCTCAAATCGTGTGACCAGGGATCAGGATTCCCTTCCTTTGGGAGAAGTAACATTGAAGTTATTGTCGTTACCTTGACTAGCTCTTTCTCTTGGTCTGCACAGGAAGCTTCCAGCTGTTGTAACTTAGCCTATAGAAAGGGAAGGAGACTGATAACTCATCCAGGCAAAAGCAGGATTCCATTCTGAAATGGGATCTTAAAGGTTATCTTACAGGTGGTTCAAGTGCCTCACAGCCAATATCAGATGTCTTTTTAATGGAGGGGAGTCGAACTTGAGGTGAGATGACTCTTGAGTTGAATTTAAATGATAAATATTAGCCAAATGGATATCTGGAAGAAATATTTCCCATGCAGAGTTACAGCAAGGACCAAGACTGTGAAATAGCACAAATTTGGTGTGTATGAAGAAGTTCTATGGCAGGAACATAGGGGAGATTGGTAAGCATGAGATGAGGTAGGGAAAGATAGCCACATATGAGATTATGTAAGACCTCATAGCTTCTACAGAGTTTGATTCTTTATTCTAATTGCAGTGAGAAGCCAGGTGAGAGCTTGAAGTTGTAAAGATCTTGGGATATATCCTATAGGCAGAGGGGACATATTGCAGTCTTTTCTCCCTTTCCTTTTCAGTTCTATTGTTCCCACTCTCATCTAGCTACCATTATTTCACGTTTGGAGTCTTCTAACAATTCCTTTCCCCTCCAGCCAGTTATATCCAGGGCCCAACAGCCAAATGCGCTAAGGGTTGTATTTATTTTAATTTAATTTAATTTTATTTTATTTTAAACAGAACATTTTTATTTTTTCAAATTTTTATTTAAATTATGGTTAGTTAACATACAGTGCAATATTGGTTTCAGGAGTAGAATTTAGTGATTCATCACTTACATACAATACCCAGTGCTCATCATAACGAGTGTCCTCCTTAATGCCCATCCCCCATTTGGCCCATCCCCCACCTACTTCCCGTCATCAGCTCTCAGTTTGTTCTCTGTTGTTAAGAGTCTCTTATGGTTTGTTTCCCTCTCTTTTTTTCCCCCCTTCCATATGTTCCTTTGTTTTGTTTCTTAAATTCCACATATGAGTGAAATCATATGGTATTGTTTTACTCTGACTTATTTCACTTACTAAGGGCTATATTTTAAAGATTTATTTATTAATTTTAGAGAGAGAGGGAGAGTGAGTGAGCATAGGGGGAGGGGCAGAGAGAGAGAGAATTGTCAAGCAGATTACACACTCAGTGTGGAGTCTGACATGGGGCTTGATGCCAGGACCCTGAGATCATGACCTGAGCTGAAACCAAGGGTCACATGCTTACCTGACTGAGCCACCCATGCACCCCTAAGGGCTGTATTTTAAAGACAGTGGCCTGAGTCACAAGTAGTTGAGGCAGGCGTCCTATTAAATTACTGAACTTGACCAGCATGCAGGAGGAACGGAAGCAACAGAGATGATGTATATTTCATAGAATTAGAGATAGCATCTGAGAATTCTACAAAATAGGTGGGCAGAAGGGAGTAATTCAAAGGGTTGATAATACTCTGGAACTCTTTAGGGCTGGGCTGAGTGCTGCCAGGAAAATAATGGTCAATGTTGTGCTGAGAACTCTCTATCTAGAGTTGTCGGAATCAGCTCACCTGACATGGCCAGCATAACCAGACTTAAAAGTGTCACCACTAGATTCTGGCAGGCTTACTGTTAAGCAAAACTTATTTTGGGCAGAAGAAGGAAGAAAATCAATCTCCTGATTGCTGCAGTTTTATGGCAAGGCTAGTCAAGGAGCTTCATACTCCTTTATACGCTTAGTTGCAGTTTATTCCCGAGATACACACAGGTTCCAGATTTCTTTCTTCCCAAATAAGTGTCCTGGATGGGCATTCCCAATGAAGCTTAGTTGGTGGCTTTGGAATTCCTCTTTTTTTGTGGCTATCAGCACTAATCTGGCCAACAGAGCATAGGGCAGTAATGCTCTCTTCTTTCATTTTCTATTTCTATTTTCATTGTGTCCATATCTTCAGAGGCTTCATGCACACAGTGTGGGCTTAAGTATGGGCTCAAATGTGGATTTAAGAAGCGAGAGAGATTGAGAAATAGGGACAATGTGTTTAAAAGCCCATTGTATATTATACTGTTAGGTAGTGAAACATAATTTTTATAGAGATTGAAAAATTCTCTTTATTTGTTCTTAAATGAAATATGTAAAAATAACTATCAATGTAAGAAAAAAAGAAGCAAGGGGGCACTTGGCTGGCTCAGTCAAAAGAGCATGCAACTCGATGTCAGAGACATGAGTTTGAGTCCCTCGTTGGATATAAAGATTACTAAATAGTAGTAGTAGTATTAGTAGTAGTAGTAGTAATAATAATAATAATAATAGTAATAATAGTAACTTTAAAGAAGCAAAAGAGAAATTAGGGAAGGCAAGGACAAAGAGATAATCCTACAAAAATGATCAAGTAAGAATTTTATCTGCTCTCTGATGGGTTGTGGTTGTGCTCAGATTCTTAGCTCTGGAAAACAATTAGGGAAATGCTAAACACTGTATGATACACTTAGCACAGGTCACTATATACTTGAATGACCAATTAAATGAATCCTTTTCTGGATTGGAGTCAATGACAGGGTGTGGGTGTGTAAATTACCTAGCACACAGTAGATTTACAAATCCAAACTCTGCCTCTATGAATTCATAAATGTGCTTCAGCCAGACTTTTAAATAATCACCTTAAAATTCTAACTTTTTAATGTTTTAGAACTCCAAGAAAAGAATATTTTATATACACAATTTCATTCAATTTTCAAAGTGAGGTGCGAGGGACTGATCGAATTCCCAACTTCATATATCACACTAAGTACCTCTGGGGTTAGGATTTAAATGAGGAACTTCAACTGCCTCTAATGTTAATGTGCATTTGTGCATTTGTGTTCTGCTCTTTTTGATGGAGAGAGAGCAAAATATATGGCTTTAGAGTGAAATTCCTTACTAAGGGCAGAGAAGAATTCAGCACTTAGCAGCCGAGGCTTAAGCTTGGCATGGCTGAAACTACAAAGAATTTGTCCCAACTTTGACAATTGTTTCCACTTGAAGGCTTGTTTTCTGGTCGTGCAGCCCAAACCCATTCGAGATTGCTTTTTTGTTTACCTTTGACTCTTCTGGGGATCCCTTTGGAATGTCTTGTTCACACTTGGTTGCCTTATGTGATTTCCTTGTAAGCTATGGGTTCAAACAGAAAAATACATTTCAAATAAAAAATATATCAAATTAAAAAATATGGAAGACAAAGATATTCTCTGGTGTGTGGGGCAATAATTTGGCCTTGATTAAATCTGCCAGGAGATGGTCCCTTGGTGGATACTTGGTGTATTTGGGAACATCTTTATTCTACCTCCATCTTCTCATTAGTTTTGACCACCAAAACTAGAGTTTGCTGAAAGCAGGAGCACTTCCCTGAACCCCCTAATCCATGCTGGATTACTCAGGGCTGCAGGCATGGGTCAGAAAGTAGGGTAATCATAAAGAAGCCCACTGTATTTTGACCAGGAGTTGAGGTAGAGGGAATGAATACCTGGACAAAGAAGAGGGAACTTTTTGGCCTTAAGTATTTTTGAAAGTCTCTAGTGAAAGTAAAATTAACTTCTCACCACAAGGGTCCCAGTCGATCCCTTCAACAGAGTGTCTGTTGGAACCCATGGGATCACTGAATACCTGGTATACCCTATGCGCTCCTTTCACCTGACACTTGCAGGGAAAATCCATGGCACTTAGGTTATGAGGTTCAGCCTCGGGAGAGTGGAGCAGGAGTAGTACCCACCCCCAGCACAGGCCTCTCTGACATGTGGGATCCTCTGTGATCATTTTCCCTCCCTTGCCCCTTCGATGATGGGGGCTGCTTGGGGACACCCAGGAACACAAGAGCCCCACCCCACCTTTCTTTGAAGTTCTGCTATACTGTGGACCAGAGTCTCATTCTTCCTATCCTGTTGAGAGAAAGAAGCAGAGTGTAAGTGTGCGTCTGCACACCGTCATCTGTTTTTGTTCAGTTGATTGTGCTCCATTTCAACCCATCCATATTTTTCTGCAGTAACTGTACCATCTGGAGCATAATGTTGGGTAAAGGACCTGTGGTTTGATCTCACTATGGACACACCTACTTAGCAGGGATCGAGGTGTCCACATGCAGAGCTTCCTAATATTAAATATTAGTAGAGAAACCCTACCCTCCACACATCCCCTTCCCATGCAAGAACACATTCTGCCCTGACTTTGGAGTTGACTATTCTTTGTATGTAAAAAGGGGAGACTATTTTATCTGACAGTGATGAGGAATAAAACCTATCAAATGGTTCTTCCCTGCTTTTTGCTTACAAGTCTGGCTGTTTCTTCTTCCAGCTCCTGCAAGGCTTTTTCCCTCTCCATTGTGGTGCAGTTCTCCTTCTCCCACTCCTCGTCTTCAGCCAAGTCTCTGGTCTGAGTGATCTCACTTTCCAGCCTGGATAACATACGTATACACTATAAGGAACGACAGCCTTTGAACTGATAAAACACCTGTCAGTTTTAAGGGTACTTCGATGATAATAAATACAAATCTCAAGTTGGATATCCTTTCTTTCCTGGATTCTTAGGATCAGAATCACTTTAGAGGTAAGACAAGCAAGAGTCCCATGATTCCCATGTAAACACCCCATTGTTCTTTCAGCTCAGGTAAGTACCGCTCATTCTTTTAGGATTCTTTTTGAAACTTGCTATATTTCTGGGTTTGAGCCACAGGCAAACACCAAAGAATTAAGAAGAAACTTTTTTATTATATAAGATACAGGTACCCAGAGTAAGGTAGAAAATTCAATTTTGTGTCTCTTCCTCCACCCAGTTCTTTGGTTTAGAAATGTCCCTCATGAAGCCCAACACTCACCTCTGAATCTCATTTTCTTTCTTGTGGATTTTGAGAAGAAGTTCCTGATTTGCTTCATCTATTCTCTGCATATCCCTTTCAAGGTCCATGTTCAAACTGTTAATGTTCCTCTTTGACTGGACCAATCTTAAGATTTCCACTTTCTCTGACCTATAGACTCAGCCCCCCAAATGAACAAGGGCCAGTTATCTTAAGATCAATAACCTCTGGACTAAGGAGGGTATCTAGAAGACATGTAACTCATTAGCCTGGCTATTTCTGGGAGCATACTTTTCCTTTTTCGTTTTTAGGAAATTGCATTTCTTAATTATGCTCTACAATTTGTTTAAATAATTATTATCTCAGCAAAGGAGGTTTTACCCAGCCTTTCTCAGCCAAAGTGCTCAGCATAATAGTGCACCTCCACTTTGGTTCCAGGAGAAGTTTTGCTTCCTTAAATAGTCTTTTGCATTGGAGAGAATGGTTTCTCAAATTGTTCACAAAATCTGCTCGTGTGATACACTTTTATGAAGTACTTTTATTCAGGTAGCTGGTACCTAATTTATGGTTGGACCCTGCTTTATGTAGAGTCACAAGAAGTTTCTACTACCAGTTAGGGTTTCAGTCTTTTCCCACATCCCCCATCTGAAAACTTGTCCACTGCCTGCGAGAAAGTTTGAGAATCTGTGGGAGTCACTCCGTTGAGCACACACAGAAGTAATCCAGGCATTCACTTTCAAGAATGCAGGCATCTTTTTTGAAGTAAATTTGGATGAAATAATGGTATTTTAATGCTAATGTAGTCTAGAAAGTTATCTGGCACATGGGAACCTTTCAGTAGATTTTTCATTTTCTTGTGTGCCACTTAATTAATTGGCTTCTCTCTACAGTGATTAGCTGAAAATAAGACAGTGAGACAGAGGGACTTTTGAGTAGGCATGAGGGAAGATTTTGGAAAAGAAAAGTCCTACCTTAGAAGGGCTGGCTTGGATGGGGGATTTGCAATGGCTATCACTTCAGGAGGGCATGGGGCGCTGGGGCGGAGTGCAGTGAAGGATGGATGGATAGGAACTGAAGGAAAGAGGGAGACTAGAAGATGAAGAAGGGAATCAATAGCAGACATGCTTCGTACCTTGGTCCTTGGATGTGGCTTTGCATAATCATGATTACTTACTCATAATCTAGCTGATTTTTCTTGTGTTCTTCCATTGTAGATTCCCTAAAATACCAGCAGAGATGTGTCTAATGAATTGGGGGAAATAGGTCCATTTATAAAACACAGTAACTAGCTGAGAGTCCCAAAGATAGGAATAAAATTAACTGGTTTCCTCCCTCCCACGTCTACATTTTGGACATAACAAAATTTAGCCTTCTGATTCTTCTGCCCGTGATATGATTATGCCTCAGTAAAGATACAGTGAAGATAGAGGGATAATGCTGGAAAATTCAGTATATATCCTGCTAGCAGATATTCCGAGATGATTCACCAACACAAAATCCTTTGGTAATGTATATGTGGCAATAAGAATCAACAGAGGTTATCAGTTGTTCTTAAATCTCTCTCTCTCTTTTTTTTTTCCTCTATGCCCAGCTGCTTCTCTTAAGACCCCATGGGCATGGATACATGTGCATAACTGCCCTGAAAAATAATCTCTCTGCTTTCTTTCCTGGCTTTTGCAAGGATCTCCAGATACTAAGATCTCTAGCATTAAATAGGACTCAGAAAAAATAAGCAGGAGTAAATAATTTGGCTTATTTTGGTACTTAGTTGCCTCCTTTCTCCAATAAACTCTACCTCCCTTCTGATGTATGGTCTTCTTGATTCTGCCCTAGTCTGTTTGCTTCTCAAGAGTTTAATCTTTCCCCACTGGAACCGTCCAATAGAATCTCAGAACCTTCCTTCGGGTCATGAGTCTGCTATTGACATAGGATGGGTGGGGCAGTATGTCACAGTAGGGTGGGTTTCTCATCATTTGTGCCAGGTTCAGCCCAGATGGATACGTGTTTCATGGACGAGTCTTCCCTTTGGTCATGGTAGTTTCAATGGATCTGATTTCTAGGCAGTTTGAAGGGATAGCCTCTTTCTTTATTTCTCTGGCAAACTGAGCACTTTCCCTGCTCACATGAGTGTGACTCATGTGGGAGCTCTGGGTCCTGACACCAGCAGCCCAATCCCATAAGGTAGCCAACTACTCATTAATTCAACACACACTGAAACTTTGAAGGAGCACCTATTTTTGCCAGGAACTGTTACAAGTACTAGGGAGACAGAGTGAACAAAATAGCCCAAAGCACCTGCCTTTATGGAGTTTACATTGCAGGGTGTGTGTGGCAGGGGGATCGGAGGGGGTAACCCAAGCAACAAAATAGATGAGTAAATTTATCTTATCTGGTATGTACATTTTGGCCAGATTCTCCACAATTTGTAACTTTTTGTGTGTGCAAGTCACGGAAACCTGGAAGTTTCAGATCTTGACTTAATAAGGACTGCATTGAGTTGATTTGTGGGCCAGAGTGACTTCTTAACATACTGTAGTTTCTAACAAACTATTTGTAAAATTAATGGCCTCTGATGACCCCCATTACCATCTCCCTTCTTCCTGAAAGAAGGCATTTCATTGCTTTATGAAGCTGTACACAGAAGAGTAATTAAGTAACAATTCAGGCCAATGGCCTCTCCCAGGAATTAATGGTAGGGAGAGTTCATTAACCCCAGCTGGTTATAGCTTCTCCAGGAAATGCCCTGGACCAAGGTTATCGTAGCGATTAATGTATTGGATAGAGACTTTAACTGGGATAAAAATAAAGCTCTATCCATCTCCTTCCTGGGGAGCTTTTCTCCTTGAGGAGCTACCAAAGGCAAGCCCGTAGGAGCAGCAGAACCCCAAGCTTGGGGCCTTATGTGGGGTGAAGACAACAGATTGCCATTAGTGAGAACTGCTAAATCAAGGTAAAAACGGGGCCTTGGGGGCAAATTAAGGCTCTTGATATAAGCCTTCCTGATCTTTGGGAGGTGGCTTTTGATTAACACCCAGTACAGATTTAGGGCAGCTGTTTCCACCTTGTTAACTTTTCCATGCCATACTCTGCCCTGCACAGAAGAGTCGTGGAGAGGTGCATATTTCGCTGCATTGCTGCCAGGGATGCAGTGGCCTTTATGTGGAAGTCTGCTGTGCAGATACCCTTTTTTCACAGGCTGGACATTTGGGCTCTTCTTGCTGGGGCTTCACCCTTCTGCTGCGAGGGCCGTGGTCAGGTACATGAGTCCCTGATAAGCTGCCTGGGCCCTGGTCCTTTCTGCTGCCTCACAGGGATGGAGACCTATTTCTTCTGCTCACTTTACTTGTCCTTACTTTACTTTGGCAAAATCTTCTTGGATATTTTTATAAATGAGCCTGGTTTTGAGGCTCATAGCCAGGCAAGGCTCTAGAACCTCATTTTAGATCAGTTTTCAAATACAGAATCAAGTACACTATTTTCCTTATGTCCTTACTTATTTTTAGTGACTATTTCTGTACAGTCTTTAGGCTTATAAAATCTCTTTGAATTTCCTTTCAGAAGACTTCTCAGAATAGCTTTCTCAAAAGCAGAAGCTTGAACTAAACTGAAATGTGAAGCAAAAAAAAAAAAAAGAGAGAGAGAGAGAGAGAATGTACCAGTAGTTAATGTTGTCATTATTTAATATCCAGTAAACTATGGTAGTTTAAATTGACAAAAAGTTATGTATTTTCTTTTAAAACTAAATCTTTATAAGTTTATTGCATCATTGCTTTTACAACAGTTATAATAAAGAACTAAAAATGAAAGTTCATCAAGGATCTCACTTCAGCAAAAACCCTGTATTTTTTTCCAAGCTTTCTTCTATTTTTTTTTTACCTGTTAACAAACCATCTTTTATAGTTATCATAGAATAGATATACTGTGGTATTTTGCTTTTTCACTTAATATTTTTTATGAACTTCTCCCAGGTTGCTACATACTTTCTGTAATTATAATTTTAAACGCTACATAAAATTCTGCTGAGTTGATAATGTTCATAATCTGCTTCATCATACCCTTCTTACCGTACTATTTATCTTTTTGCATACCTATCTTCTCTTGAAGGCCAGGAGAGTACCTATATTAACTTTTTAGAGCTGCCGTAACAAAGTACTACCACAGGTGGCTTAAACAACAGAAATTTATTTTCCCACAATTCTGGAGGCTGTGGGTCCTGAACAGAGTGTTGGGCAGAGTTGTTTCTTCTGAGGCCTCTTTCCTTGGGTTAGATGGCTGTGTTCTCTCTGTGTCCTCACCTGGTTATCCCTCTGGGTGTGTCTGTGTCCTAATCTCCTCTTCTTACAAATAAGGACACCAGTCATATAGGATTAGGGCCCATCCTAATGACCTCACTTAAAGTTAATTAGCGCTTTAAAGACCTTATCTCCAAATAAAGTCACATGCTGAGGTATTAGGTATTTAGACATATGAATATTGAAGAGGGGAGCACAAGTCAGTCTACATGAGGTACTCAACAAATGTTTGTGACCAAATTTATGAACATTCAGGTTGTTCTCCCTTACCCTAAACAACAGCACTTGAAAGAATATATATGTATAGTCATTATATTTTTCAGGAATAACCAGAGTATCAAAGTGTACACTTATATTTTTACCAGTTTCGAATGCCTGTTCATTAGTGTATCAGTAAACTGCTTTTTATTTAATAGACGAGGAAAATAAAGGCAGGGGAGATTAAATGTCTTGTTGGGATTAAAAAAGATTTTTAAAAATCTGCCAAACCTGCTTCATCATACCCTTTTTACCGTACTATTTATCTTTTTGCATACGTATCTTCTCTTGAAGGACCACATCTCTTCTCTGAGAGACCATATCTCTCAGCATTTTCTGGTTTATTCTTTTGTAAGCCTAGGATAGTGTAATAGGAAGAGGGCATTTCTTCGATGGTAACACAGGGTTGGTATTGGGGACTAGCAGCTATTCAGGGTGTCTCACCTGTTAGTGACATATTTTTGTTTTCAGTGAGATCATTTCAGAAGTAACCATGCTTGATCTCTGCTTTAATAACTCTGCTTTATTTTAAATTTGCTTCTGTAGCTTTAATTTAAAAGTTTGCAGTTAGGAAGTGATCGTTAAATGGAGAGATTCCTAGGGTTAACTAGGGCCTTTGCAAGTTAACTTTTGTAAAAATGTTATACTGAAATCGTAATATTATACTCGCTTCTCAGTTCTTCTGTGTTCTTTTTGCCATGTATTGGGAACACCTTTAAACTTGCCAGTTGGTCCCTTTTGATCATTACGGAGAAGTCTTTGATACATTGAGATGTTAGGTTGTCTTTAACTTAACAGAAGTAATATTATGCTGGAATATTTATACTGTGAATGACTTATGTTTAGCTTAGCTTTGGCTATGTAATTCATCATTCTTCATTTATTTAGCAGACCTTTTTCTGAGCACCTAGGTAGATAATGGGATGTCCGGAAGATGACTTGAGTACTCAGTTTCATGAGGCACTACAATGTGATAAATGTTATGGTGGAGGCAGCTAAAAATTGCTTTGGGATTCAGACAGTGGGAGCATCTCGCTTTATGAGTTAGGGAAGCTTCCAAAAGGGGAAGTGCCTTTGGATTGAGTCCTAAAGGAAGGGAGTAACTTTATAGAGAATAGGAAAGGATCCTCTAAGAGGAGGGATTGACAACAAGTTCAAAGGCACAGTATGCTCGGTGAGTGGTGAAAATTCACTGTAGTTTCTGTCTAAAGTAGCACATCCCGATGTGTGGTACATGAACAATTAGCTGTGTAACATAGTTTTAGGTGGGTGGGATATGGAGGTAACATTTTTGATTTTAAAAATTAAGTTTAAATAGTGATAGTTAAATATTTAGTAAAGCTATAAGTAGTACATTAAAACTTGATTTAGAAACATTGCCTTGAATGAGAATAAATTTATTGGAGTAAAAATAGTACTTGGTTTAAAGAAAAATATTAAGTAGACAGTTGTTCTGGGGGAAGATGAACGTAGCCAGCATTGTGAAGGTAGAATGTGAGTGACTGAAGCTTGGGGATTGGTGCTCTAAGAGAGTATGTGGCGTGGCAGGAAAGGGACAGCGAGGTCAGCTCAGGAGCCCTGCATACTTGTGCTCAGGATGCTGGGTTTCATCTTGAGGCACCCCACAAGACACTGGAGACTTTAGGGGGAAGAGTGACATGGTCACTGTATTTGAGAAAGGTCATTCTGGAGCGGTGAAGGATGGTTGGGAGGAGGAAGCCCCAATGCTGTCCATACTGTGCATTATGATCAGACATCTCAGGGGAGATATTTTACTTTATGTTTCCATTTGGAATGGAAGCTCAGGTTTTTATCATGCATTTTTTTCCCACTGAAAATTGTATGTTGCAGTTTTTTTCCCTTTATATTATTTTCTGTTTGGTTTATAAAGGCAATAGTAAATCTTCTCGGTGAACGATGTCTTATCACACCTGTAATGAGAGGATTTTTGTCCCTAACTCCTCCACTTCAACGTATGTAGCCATTGCTTTGAATATCTGCAATCTATAGATGGTTTGGCCTCTCCTTGTTCTTTCATATTATTTTCATTGGGCCTTATTCTTCCTGTAAATGGAAATGTGGCAATCCCATGACATTTTCTGGTTGCTTTCAGTTGTAAAACGATGTTCCAGTTCAGCAATCAAAGGATCCGGTACCAAGTCATAATAAAAACTCTGCCCTTGGTGTGGAGTGGAGGTTTCTGCGCTCTGGCAGCTGAGGCCTACCGTGGGTAGAAAGACTGCACTGGGAATGAGCTTGTTGACTTATATCTTTCCGCAGAGAGCACATCTACCTCTCCTTTCCACCAGGCTGGCTACAAGTCAGACCAGGTAAGAGAGGAAAGGGGACTTTAAAGTCCTTACTTGACTGATTTTGTTGTGCACTGCCACCCCGTCCCATAGGGCCTACTTGGAGTTTAGACCTGACGCTTTCTCTTGTGGATGCTCTTAGGAAGTTGTTGGAGGTTGCCTAACCACTCTCATGACATAACTGGAAACTCTAGTTCTGACCTGGACTACTGTATGCACGTCTAATCCAGTCATTCATTTCCATCTCCTTTAGCCACTAAGACTTTTGTCATCCTGCCAGCTTCTCTTTGCTGATCACTTGTCCTTCGAGGTGGCCAGGACTGGCTATACAATTTGTAGAACATAGTGAACTGAGTTCATTTTGTGTAGAACTCTGAGAATTCAGGGCCCTGTCTAAAAAATTATTAAGAATTTTAAACCAGTGACAGCAGAACACATCCATGAAGCTGGCCTTGCAGGTGGCTCTCATGAAGGAGACCTGAGACAATCCTGTGCAGGCAGACACACTCACATATTCTTCGTCTAAACAGGCTCTGGAACACGGGCCAGCTCCCACTTGTTTACTCTGCTGTCAAAGCAGTTAGCTAACCCGTATTATGCTCTTAGATTTTCTAGATGACAGTCTGACAGTGGTCTCCAGTATTCTCCATGCATTCGATGACACCTAGGAAGATCTCCTATTAATTTCCTATCATTGCTAAAATAAATCCCCACAAATTTTGTGGCTTAGCACAATACTGATTTATTATTGTACAGTCCTAGAGGTCAGAAGTCCCACATGGCTCTCAATGGGTAAAATCAAGTGTTGACAAGGCTATTTTCCTCTGGAGGCTCTAGGAAAGAATCTCTTTCCTTGCCTTTTTTTTGCTTCTAAGGCCACCTGCATTCCTAGGCTCATGGACCCTTCTTTCTTTCTGAAAGCCAGAGGTGTAAAATCTTGAAATCTCTCTGATTTTCTGACCTTTGCTTCTGTGATCACATTGTCTGCTCTCACTCTGACCTTCCTGCCTCCCTCTTACAAAGTCCTTGTTTATAACTTCTAGTCCATCTAAATAACTCAGGATAATATCCCCATTTCAGGATCCTTGAAGACATCTGCAAAGTCATGTGAAGTAACATACACACAGAGGATGGAGACGTGGACATGTTTGAGGGAGGGGTCATCATTCAGCCTACCTCACTTATCTTGAGGTAAAGGGAGAAGCAGCCCTCCCATCCTTCCCTTTGAATTGACATTTCACTAGGCTAAGGAAGGGTCTCTACCCCATTGTGAGTATAGACACAGCACAGCCCTCTGAAGAATTCTTTCCTCCAATCTTGGCTCTACACTAATTCTAAAGTAGGTGAGGAGTTTAAGAATCATCTAAGCAGTTCTCCAAATAAACTACTTGTACTCAAGATCTTATCTCAGGGTCTGTTTCAGATTCATCTTTTGTCTTATTCTTTCCTGATTTTACTGTTAAATATTCCAGTACCAATTAGTATATCAACTTTGGTCCTTATAGAAAGTGTTACATTAGCATTTAAGTAGGAAAACAGTAATACATCATTCCACTTTTTGTGAGTTAAATGATTCATTTCCCTCTGATAAAAAGTTAATTTAGAAAGTTCTGGGAAGTGATTATTTTCTTCTATGTCCTGCTTTGAATCCTGATACCTTACAGTTTTCACACTTATATGATTTAGTGTAAAATCTTCAAATGTTACTTAAAAGACAAGGTTTTTTTTTGTTTTTTCTTCCTTTTCAAAATGGGATATTCGAGTAGATAGCTATGTGTGACCTGTTTGAGTTTTTGCTCCACAGCCTGACAGCTCCAAGATTCAGTTCTGTGCCAGGCTGCAGGACCACTTCCCTCACTGATCGTAGGAATCTAACTCATGTAGAATCTAGCCAGCCCCTGTTCCTGTTTTTTTCTGACTCTGCTCCCAGCCTAGTACTTGAGCTAGTATATCATTCACATGACCAGCGTCCTATTTTATTCCTCAGTTTCAGGGTCCGGAATTCTGTCACAAGCCTACCTGGGAATATAGTTCTGATTTATCCTGCAATTAGACTATTTTTGTTAGAACCTGATGCATGGATCTCTGACGCTAAGTTCTTCCTCAAAGCCGGGCCCATCCAGTGCATCCACAATTCTCCAAGGTTCCGCCTGCCCAAGTCCCCATGTCTCTATGGTCTGCCCACTTACTGGAATGTGCACCTATTACCATTGGTTGGGTTTCCTTGCTTCTAATCACCTGCCTTGTCCCCATCCTTGTCTCTCTATATCAGCTCTCTGGATCTCAAATGCTTTTTGTATAACCATCCTCTGCTTTGCTCCCAAATCAGAATCAGAAGTTGTATTTTACCACTGTTTCAGCATCTTCTCTCATGTGGAATATTCTGCTGTGGATGGAATGCTTGTTGTAATAATATTAATGTATAAATTGGGGTATTTTTTGTGAAAGTAAAAAATGAGATTTTATAATTAGGATATATTTTGAAAATTCTCTGCATGGGATATAGTTTGGTGACACTTAAACACATAAAGCATTTTTGGGAGCTGTTTCACAGGTTACATAGTTTTCTCAAAGACTTAGTTATGCTACAGTTCAGGAGAGAGGGTGCTCATCTTTAAATTTGATTTTTTTTTTTTTTTTACCAATACTCATCGATTTTTGTTTGGGTTCTTGTAATTTTAATAGACCTCTTTCCTGTAAAAATGTAAATAAACAAAAATAAAGGTGAGTTTTTTCTTAAGCTGATGTGAGTTTTAAACAAACCATCTCTGAGAGGTCAAATTCAAGATAATTTCAGAATTCTAAACAGGTTTTATAACCTCTATTGGCAAGAGATCTGTATTTGCAGAATCCATAAAGCTTTTAAGGTATAGTTGATATTGAAACAATAATGACCCTGGAACAGGATATTTCCTGGAGATTAATGACCAGCTGGGAGGGGTTGATGGCCTGAGGTGTAGTTGAGGGCCATTAACCTCAGACAGTCATTAAAGCCCAGGAAATGTCCTATGTCTAGGTCGTTATTGTTATTATAAATTGAAAATGGAAAAAAAGAAACAGGCATACAGATAATCTGAAGGGCGCCTCCATTTCCAGTGGTTTGAACAGGGAGCGTTCTGGGAGAATTTATTCCCCCGTCCATTAGCCAACCAATCTCTCTGAATCCTCTGTCACATTGCCCTTCAAGGGATGGGTCTTTGTGTTGGAAACCCCTGAATTCCCCAGGGTAGAGAGAACAGTTCCCTTGTTATAGCTACCTTTGCTTGGAGTGACTGGATTAAACAAATAGTAATGGTGAATAGCTTTGCTACTGCTCTTAATTGTACCCTACATTGCCATCTACTTACTTCCCATGGGATCACTTGTTTTGTTCTCTATTTAGCTGCAGTAAACTTCCCACAGTTAAATTTTAAGCCCTCGAATATGTTGTCTGTGCTTTTTCCCAGGTTGTTGGGGGGTGAAAGTGCATGTTATTTGCTTTGCAGTTGTGCTGTCTTTAGTCAAGCTACATATGGCATCCCAGTCCAATTCCTTATTCAATTTTCAAAAAGTACTATAATTCAGAGATATTTTCAATTCCCAACTAAGAAGCGATGCTTAGTTTTGAATGCAGTAAGTTTCAGCTTTTATACTAATCCTGTAGTGGAAGATTCGCCTTCCTCTTTTTTTTTTTCCTAAACAAAATATTCAAAATGGAGAAGTTATCGCTTTAGGGTTTCCACTTAGGCTTCATAACGAATAGTTGGATGTGAAATATTCAGCTGGAATATTCTGAAACAACTTGCCAAATTTATTTTATTCATTGGCTATAAGAAATTTCATGTAAGATTTACCCCTCCCCCCAAATCAGAACAGGATAACCTGAGGATCATCAGGCTACCATTTCATTTAGTCAGTAGTCACAACATTTGAGCCATGTGTTGGATCAGCTCAAATTCATCACTGATGACTGTTTAAAAAAAAAAAAGGGGGAAAAGAAAGACAGAAAGAAAAACTGAAAATATTTCCCTTGATAACGTTGGTCCAGAATATCAGCCTTATAGAAGAAGAGCATTTCACTATATAGTGCTAGGCTGCCAGTATTGTTATGAATTTTGTAAATATACAGTCCATCCTCAAAAGGCTCTTCTTCTCCCTGTAGTGGTACCTGAAATTCCTGTTGCTTATGACTTTGGTCTAAGATATTGAAAGTCCTAGTTAAAATACAAATGCTAAGTTTTCAACCATTGATATTTACCTTAATTTTAAGTTATTAAATCTTCCAGACCACAAGCAGCCTGGGGGTTCAATATACTCAAAATGGTAAGATTAATAAATAATAAAGGGAGGTATCAGAAAAATATTCTTTTTTCAAATCCCTATCCATGCAATCTGTGAAATTCCTTTTCTTGGCAGGATCTTCAGAGTAATTCACATTCTCTTTGATATCCCTAAAAGTCTTCCTATTCCACCATTCCTTCTCATTTTAACACATTTTTTATCAAACATGTTTTTTTTGTGCTAGTCTGTGCTCTGTTGCTTTCTAGAATCTCTTTATGCTGACATTTCTGGTGAGGTGGGCTGACTTTCATGCAGGCTCCAGGATTTGTTGTTGCCTTATGGTGGTACAACTCATGAAATGAATGTCACCCTATAAGGTTGTTAGTGTTACCCCGGTGAGGTGCGGAGTGTGGAAGAACGCTCTTTCCACCAGCTACAATTTTTTTTTTAAAACAATAATCTGATTTTGAATTTTTATTTTCATAGTCTGCCTGTTGATTTCCTAATTTATTTTAATTTAATAATTCTTCCCACCCCTTTGACTTCTTATATTGTCCCTTCTAGTGGAATTTGGTGCAAATTATTATGGGAATGGGTTGGGAGATATTACAAATGATGTCGTCCATGGTAACCTAAAGTCACCCCCTGGCCCTCTATTGCACTAGGCATCTTCATTCTCCCTTTAGGATGAATTTCCTCCGTTTTTCACTCTGCCGAAAAGTTCCAGGCCCTCTCTCTGAGTAGTTATGTAACCACATTTCTACTCCATCAGTCATTGCTTATTGATGAAGTCCCTGCCATCCTCCTGGATCGTCTACACAGAAGCACCCTGCCATATCTGAACTCTTGCATTACAAGGGGTAGACTAGAGACCCTTTGAGGACTCTGACTTCCGATTATTTTTTCAAGTATTTTTATTGTGGTTCTGTAAGGAATACCAAAAGGCATAAGTATCCCGAGTGCGCAACCACAATATAATCTAGGCAAGGGAGAGAAAATGAGACGACATCAAATAATGACGATCTGGCTGCCCTTATTCTAAAAGAAGATGAAGGCATGGGAATATAGAACTATATTTGTTGAAGAGTTCCAATTTATTTGGGTATACGCTTCTAATTTACTGCTCTTCTTTACTGTATTATGGTGTAATTATGTATTATAGTACTTCATTGTAAGTAATTAATAACAGGTACCTTAGTAATATGTCGGCTAGGTTGCATAAGGTTTCAGTCGCTTTTAATTATTAGAATAGTCTTGTGTTGTTTCAAAATTTTAATTTTAAATTAAATTCAAAGCTTTTTTTACCCCCTTCATTCTACACAGAATTGACTTCTCCTTATTCTAGCCTCTGGCCAGGAGTTTTTCAATCTTGTTTAGGCAAGGTAGAAGTAAAGGGACAAGGGTAAATGCTTCCTGTTTAACAGCCTGTGGTGAGGTTGAGTTCTCTGACTGGTTAGTTGTCCTCATTTGTTTGGTTCAAGGTAATCAAACTGCCTTTTGGGGACAGGCATGTAGTCATTGGTCCTCTCATATGTAGGTTCTTCGGAGGGTTTCCAACGTCCTTCCCTTCCTAGTATATACTTCCTGATGTGAGAAATCTGGCTTTACATTTTCCACTTCCTTAAGCTCTCCAAGAGTTGTCCACCCCAAAAACCGAGGTCCCTTTCCTGGTGGTCAGCCTTCTTGATGAAGTCTGGAAAGACAGCTAGAATTCAGCAACTTTTCTCCTGTCTGTCGACCCTTTGGAAAGTCATCCATCTGTGACATGTCAAATAATGGGGCGGATAGCTCCACAGCTACCTCTTCTCCCACCATGTTCTCCAGTTCTCTTTCTATGGTTCAGGTAGCCCAGGTGTGCTGGCCAAACAGACTGCCAACTGGAAAATAAACTGCTCAACTTCCCTTCCTGTAGATACCTCCTGTTTCTAACATGGATTGCTTTTGAACCCGCTTTCCTTGGTTTTAGGTAACAAGATAATCTACTTCCTTCTCCCGCATGGAATAGTGTCTCTTTAAAAGGCTGCTCTCCTCATTATCCTTCAGGTTCTTTTTTTACATTGCCCAGGGAGACGTGGTAATGCTTGGTAGTAAGGCTGTTAGTAAGCCCTGTAGGGATATTCTACATATCATAATATGGGGGTCTTAGCATGTTTTAGTCTTCAGCTTGGTCTTAGATGCAGTTCTAGGGAATCTAGAAAATTTCCACTTGATAACCTACTTCAATCCAGGGGAAAATGGGGGAGGATATGAAATAAAATCACTATTGCTGTTCCTATCCTAAAAGAATGAAATCAAAGTCAGATAAACAAAGGTGCATGGGCTGAAACTAATATGAGCCATTTGGGGAAATTTGCTGGCCCAGAAAGTGTGCAACTTGCCAGATATCCTACAAGGAGTCCAGAGGGATGAGACTCCTTTCAAGGACAGCTGGTGCAATATCAACAGTTAACAGAGAAAACAAAAGTCACATTCTGCTCCTGTTGGCTCTGAGAACCTGATCTTCCTCCTGGAAAGAGTAGAACTGAAAATATGAGAATAGAATTAAGTTTCAAGGGAGTAGGGGGAATAGAGAACACTGATATGCTTTGAGCTCAGGTCTTCAGGCCCTGATAAATTACACTCCAGGATGCCAGAACCAACAAATGTGATTTCTAGTTACCTTTCGGTCATCACTAAGAGTGCTTGGTTTTTTTCTGATGTTGTTTTGTTGTTGTTTCACTTTTCTTCTTGAAAGTACAATGAGCGTTTACAGAGCAAATGCACCCCCCCCCCAAATCAAATGGAGCAAAAAAATGGGAAGGGAAAAGGATTTTGAAAATATAGCCTAGTAATTTTGATGTTATTGTAAGCATAATTTTTGACTAGACTAGTAAGTGGAGGATTTATGAACAGTTATTGAGAAAGTGATCACTGAGAGCGACATGGGTTCGAGAAGAACATTAGCTTGACAAATCAGATCTCTTTTCCCCTTGTTTAGACTAGTAATTCAAAGTAAAGCCAAAATATAATGTGTTCTAAATTCCATAGGGTATCTTACATTCTCTCATTGGATTCTCAAAGATATGATGGGGAAATGTGGGCAGATTGTTGTTTACATAGGTGGATTCATAGCTGTTTGAGAAAAAGCTCATTCACTCAACAAATAATTCTGAATCCTTGTTGTATCCTAGGCAATGCGTGTAGCCCTCAGGATAAGAGACTAGAGAATTGACACTCATTAAGTGTCTGTTGTGTGTACTTATCCCATGCATACATGGGATCTTTTTTTACTTGTCTTTTACTTGCCAATGAGAGATGGGCATCATTATCTCTGTTTTACAAGTGAGTTAACCGGGGTTCACATTTGTTGTCCAAGATCATACATAATACTAGTACGACGAGTAGCCGAGATTCAAACTTTGATCTACTTCATGGTAAAGCCATGATCTTCCCATGACGTGATTTTCATTGCTCCAGAGAATAAAAGTAGTTACCAAGAGGTGAGTCAGCATAGGAAATTCAGCATCAGATGCAGAGTCACTATAAAGAGGAACTGTCCATCACCTGGAGCCCTGAGGCCTCTGAGCTCTGTGCTTGCCCCACCCACTCTCACTGCAGGTTCTCAGTGAGAGAAGGGATGACTCTGTCAGAGATCACACGATGTGATAGCTGTGTTAGGGGAAATGCTGATCCATGTCACCTCTGAAGTCCTTTCCAATTAGAGTAGCTTTTGAGTCTGTGACAGTCTGTGCCTACTAAGAATCCCTGTATTTCTGGGCACCTGGGTGGCGCAGTCGTTAAGCATCTGCCTTTGGCTCAGGGCGTGATCCCAGCGTTCTGGGATCGAGCCCCACCTCAGGCTCCTCCCCTGGGAGCCTGCTTCTTCCTCTCCCACTCCCCCTGCTGTGTTCCCTCTCTCGCTGGCTGTCCCTATCTCTGTCAAATAAATAAATAAAATCTCTAAAAAAAAAAAAAAAAAAGAATCCCTATATTTCTGAGAAAATGGGATTGTTTACTGCCTTTTTGACTTAATAATATCATCAGAATATTTTACTATGCTTTTAAAACTCTTCATAAATGTCATTTTTAAAGACATGATTTTTGAAAATCATATGTAATGTTTTATCTTTACTTCAGATTGTTCCTTAGGATAGATTCCTAAATGTAGAATTATTATAACTAAATGTTGGAGCCTTAAAGTATATGTGTCTCTGTGTGTATTTACATATATGTCTTTCTTCAGTCTCTCCTTGCTCTCTGTGTGGGGGCCAGTTTCAGATTTTACCCAGGAAGCACCTGAGGTTTTCAACCCACAGAAGTATCTGTACAGAATGATATTCCCCACAGGCAGTGCTTGAGAGTGCTTCTCCTGTCTCATCTTTGCTTCTGTGTTGGATGATTATCACAATTTGGGGGAAATATGTAGGTGAAAAATGGTATCTAAAATATGCTTCAGTTTTACTTCTTTGATTATTAATGCAAATATTTTAAATTTTTCATATTTGTTAGCCATTTTATCCTCTTACTACATTGTTCATTTTTATGAGGTAAAATACCAATTTATATAAGTAATTTATGTATAAATTTATGTACTTCTCATATAAGAAACCTCACCAAAAAGGGGAATTGGGTAGGGAAAGAAACTTTAAAAGATCAGTACACTGTCAGCCCCACAGACTGTAGAGGGTTCTTAGCCAGACAGGGTGGCCAGTGTGCCCCAACCCCCATTTTTGTTTGCCCCCAAAAAGCAACGTATCAAAATAGTGTAAAATTTAAAAACCATTCTATACATAAGCTATTCAATATTTTTCCAGCATTAACTGATACAAAGCATGATGAGATGGCATTTTTAGAGACAGCAGCTTCAGACCCAGAAAAGGGTGATGAGGTGAATTTATTTCGTGTGGGTAAATCAGTGGCAAACACAATTTTCTTTTTTTCTTTCAAGAAGGCAGGAAAGTAAATAAATGGTCACCTCAATGTAAGGAGAACATGATGATCCATTCTGTGAGTGGTTGGGAAACGGGTAAAGATAGGACAAGGAGTTGGTCACAGAGGTCTCACAATCTTAATTTGTTTGGTCACTTCCGATAAAAAAAAGTTAAAAATAAATTTTTTCAGAGATACCCTAAGCTGAAAACCTGAGCCACACTCTCTTTTGGCTGTCTCCTTCTGGAATCACCTTCCTTCCTTCCTTCCTTCCTTCCTTCCTTCCTTTCTTTTCTTAGGATTTCATTTATTTGTTAGAAAGAGAGGGGAGAAAACACAGGGAGAGGGGCAGAGGGAGAAGCAGTCCCACTGAGCCGGGAGTCCGATGTGGGGCTCCATCCCAGGACCCCCATCATGACCTGAGCCAAAGGCAGATGCCTAACTGACTGAGCCACCCAGGCGCCCCTGGAATCACCTTTCTAACTTGGCTGGTACACTGAACAGAGCAATGAAGTTTCCCAGGGTGGGTCTCTTTCTGGGCTCTGGCTCTAAGTAAGGCAGGCCCCTGCCGCTTTCCCTCCTCTGTGCAGAGGGCAGTATGCATTAAGCTGAAAAGTTATTGTTTTCCAAATGTGAGGAAGGGGTTAGACTGCTGCTTCAGAACTGTGAAATTGTTTGGAATGTTTTACAAATGGTCGCTACATCAACAGCAACAAAAAAGGTAATTACAAAGTGTGTACATCACAACATACTTTTTTAAAAATGATTTATTTATTTATTTGAGAGAAAGAGAGGGAGAGAATGCATGGTGGGAGGGGCAGAGGGAGAGAGAGAATCTCAAGCAGACTCCCCGCTGAGCACGAGCCCATCCTGGGACTCCTGGGTCTCGATCTTACAACCCTGAGATCAGGACCCTGAGACATGACCTGAGCCAAAATCAAGAGCTGGACGCTTAACTGACTGAGCCACCCAGGAGCCCACATTACAACATTTCACATTGTGCTCACCTTCCCTTAAGTATTATTCCCAAAGGTGCTCAGCCTCGAGCCTGACTGAAATCTCTGGGGAGAGGCAGAGACTGGTGAAAAAGACACAGGGGTTGGGTTGGGACAAGCAGCAAAAGGAGAAAGCAGCCTTTCAGTTCAAGATCAGCCCTCAGTTTCAAGGCCGCCTTTGGGCAGGCTGGCCTCAGGCTGGAGCCGGCATCAGGGGAAGAGCAGCTGCAGGGTGAGACTGGGGTGCTCTGCATCTCGTTCAGGCCAGGCAGCAGCTGATCTGGCAGCCTTTGTGTACAGAGGTTCTCCTCTTTGGTGCATTTCAGCTTATCTTCCAAATCATCAGTTATCCTCTCTAGCTTGGCTACCAGTCTCTCAGCAAACTCAGCATGGGTCTCTGCCTGTTTCGAGTTTGTCAGTAAGAATCTTTATCTCGTCTTCATATTTGTCTCCCTTTTGAGAGTATTTTCCTTCTGCAGCACTCAGACACTTTAGGTTCTGGTCCATCAGTTTTACCTGCTCATCAACCACCTGGCAACGGGAGTCTGCCCTCTCAGCTTGTTCCTCGTGCCTTCCAGGTCCCCCTCAGTAATCACCCACTTCTGAGCCACCCCTTCATACTTCTGATCTGCTTCTTCTGCAGTGTGCTCAGCTTGCTTGAGTTGGATTTCCTGGAGTTCCAATTTTCTTCATCTCTTAAGGCTTAGTTTTCCATAACCTTCATACCTCCCTTAACTCCCATCAGCAGCTTTCTCAGCTTCCTCCAGCTTTTGCAGGGCATGGTCCAGCTCCTCTTCAACCAGCTGGATCCTGTGGTTCAAGGAGGCCACCTCAGCCTCAGCCTGCCCCCCAGGCCCGCCTTTCCGCCTCCACCTCCTGCCGCAGGTGCTCAGCTCTCTCCTTTGCATCATTGGCTTGCTGCTGGAGAACCTGCATCTTGCACTTCACGGCCTCGATGGTGGTGAACCCAGCCATGGTGCCCTCCCAGGATCTGCCAATGCTCGGCTTCCTGCCTCCTCCGCTTAAAGCTGCAGCCGGTTCTCCGTAATGCTTTTTTTGGTTAAATGAGACAGGAAGCCACTTCAAGCTAGCTTAACAAAAAATGGGAAATGGAAATTTCCTGGCTCACTGATGGCTCCCAAGAACTGCCTTATGTAGTGCTGAGTTCAGGGACTTAATAGCATCATCCGGGCTCAGACTGTCCGTCTCTCAGCTTGGGTGTCCTCTGGACTCACGTAATCCAGGCAAACCTTTCCTCTTGGCGACAAAATGACCATGCAGAGATCCAGTCTTCTCAGTCACTCAGTGAAGGAAGGTTCTCTTTTCCAGTCATTGTAGTACAGTTTCTCAAATGAGTCTCACTGGGTGGACACAGCCACGTGCACATTCCTGAAACAGTCACAGTGCCTAGAAATATAGATTGTGGGAATGGCCATATTTACCCTGTTCATCCACTTTTGAAGGGGTAGAGACAGACTCAAAAAAGCCAAGAGGGAGCACATTGTTAGCCCAAAGGAAAATTAAGTTTCTGCTACAAAAAAATTAGATGTCTGTTATAGTTTTCATTTTGCTCAAGGTGTTTTCTCATATAAAGACAAAGTATTATGTGGTCAAATTAAAGTTTTCCTGTAATTTCTTATCTGACTTTAAAGCTTAAAAAGTCACAGAATCAATAAAATTACTTTTTATTTTCTTCAATTTTTTATGGTTTATATTTTTGCACTTATCCTTTAAATAAACTAGAATTAAATAGATTTAAAAGCCAAGTGAATTACTAAATATTTCAGTAATAGTTATTGCTGAAACTGATTTATCACATTTATAATATATAAATTTTAATGAACACTACTTTCTATTTCTAAGTCATTTGTTGACTTTTTTCTATTTTTTTTTTAAGATTTATTTTTAAGTAATCTCTACACCCAGCGTGGGGCTTGAACTTACAACACCAAGATCAAGAGTTGCATGCTCTACCAACTGAGCCCTTTTCTGTCTATTTTTATGCCAGCACTGTAGCATTGTAGTTATTATAGCTATGTATTATGCTTTGATATTTGGTAGGACAAATAAATGGCAGATAGCTTAAGTGAGAGGGGATAGAAAGACCTGGAGTCAAGTTTTACCTACCAAAATAGAGCTTGTTTTTACCCAGAAGAAGGTGCCTGTGCAGTGGGCTCTCCTGGAGCTGAGGTTAAGGAGTAATTGAAAGGAAGAAGAGAGTAATAAAGTGGGGACATACGGCCATGGAATCCAAACATCACTGCTGTAAAATACGATAGTGGCTGTGTATTACAAAAGATGTCGCCTTCTCGAATTGAAACTCAGGGCAAATTCTGATGTAGGTGGTGTCTTTTTAGCACATTCTTCTTCTTTTTTTTTTGTTCACACTTGTTTTTGACATCTCCAAGTTAGGCTATTGATGCCACTCATGCTTCAGAAAGTGACACCAGTCAGCTGTTAGTACTTTATGAGCTTGCTGCTGCCAGGACTGTGCCAGGGAGAGAAGGTGGTACCTAACACTGAGAAATGACCTCTCACAGTCACAGTGAAGCCTGTCATGAGGGCTGCTGGAGACCTTCAGTGAACAAAGGGGCCCCCTGCCCTCCTAATAACATCACCTAAGCGCTGTCCTTTTTATCCCTCTTAAGGCTTTTCTGTCTCTACTGCAGTTCAGAAGGGAATCTTAGAAGGGGTATTATACCTCTGCTTAGCCATCAAATGTTTATTAAACTGTCAGTATTTACTGGGCATTGCTTAGGTATTTTAATATAAGTAAAATATCCCCCTTTTTAAGGAGTTCGTTGTCAGGTCCAATAGTTCTTAGTTCCTTCCATTTGTTTTCCCAAAGTTTAGGCTCCCACTCTGAGGCCCTAAGGCGCTTGACATTGCCTTCCATATTTAAACAGATTCTATAACCTTCAGGGTTCTCACTTATGCCCACTTTGTGGCAGGAATGACCACCCCCCCCCTTACTTCCTTCTCTTATCCCAGGCCTGACTTTGTTTTTAAGCATGCAGTATTAGAGCCTTTTTTTGATTTTTCCTCATGATAGAGTACTTTGCTGAGTTTTAAACTCAGTGTGCCTCTTTTGCTAATGTTGACGTGACAAGCAAGATTTTCTTACCCTGGGCATCTTAAATCTGGACTCTTCAAAGCCTGGCCTTTACCTTACATGGCTCTATTATTGAATTCTTGGAGTTTGGGGTACTTATGATTACATTTTACTCTATTCCTATGAAATTCTGTTGTTAATGGGAACATTCTGGTGAGTAGCTGAGCTGGTAGCTGTGTCAAAACCATTTCACTCTCAAGAGAAGCACAGTGGCTCTGGGTGCTTCTCAGTGGCCAGGGATATGGTTCTTTCTTCATTGATCCTGTTAAGTGACAAGATCCTGTCTTTTGGGGTGAAAAATATCCATGTGATTATATGCTCTAATTTATCATTCAGGGATCATATTAGCTATGTCGCCTCTTGCATTCCGTCATCTGGGCCCCCCTGAGCTGTGAGGCTATTACCTTTCTCAGGAAGGCACTGACTTACTCATCAAGGGGGACTACTTCCTCTCCATACTGCTCTGTCTCCCTGGAAGCCTTCCAACAGGACATCAACGTTTACAAATTGATTTGCACTACCTTGGCCAGAATATAATTCTAATTCCAATTTCTTCTCCTGCAGGCCTTCTACAAAATTCCCACTATTCCTGAGTTTCCCTTCCTTCTTGTCCAATAGTTGCTCTTCAATTTTATTTGTTTATTCGCTGATTTTTTGATAAAAACCTACCATTTACCAAGCTTATTTATCCTTCAAGCCCTATTTATTTTCCAGCTCTTCCAAGAAGCCTACCTGAGTACTCAAACTGACTTCAAAGTCACAATCAATTATATGATACTAATTTGGTACTTAATTATTGAACACCTTGCATCACAGGGTAAGGTCATAGGTCTTAGAGACATTTCTGCTTGTTTTTGAGCTGCTTGAATTTGGGCAAGTTATTTACCACTTCTAGGCTTAAATTTCTTCATTG
Source organism: Ursus maritimus (assembly GCF_017311325.1). Taxonomy (NCBI): domain Eukaryota; kingdom Metazoa; phylum Chordata; class Mammalia; order Carnivora; family Ursidae; genus Ursus; species Ursus maritimus. Next base: position 4,809,289 of record NW_024426119.1, on the reverse strand, counting down.
GTAAATAGGGCTAAGAATGACCTTTCTTGGTATCACTAGAGACCATCTACTATTCTATATGTTGTAGATGACCAAGAAGTGAAGAGGTCAGGCTCTTCCGCTAGGAGCCTGCTTCTTCCTCTCCCACTCCCCCTGCTTGTGTTCCCTCTCTCGCTGGCTTTCTCTATCTCTGTCGAATAAATAAATAAAATCTTTAAAAAAAAAAAAGAAGTGAAGAGGAAGTGCTTGCAGCTTCTTTTTGTCAATGATGGTTTTACTTTAGAAAATATTTCCCTGCTGCTCTAGGACAAAATTTTTCTTTCTCTTTCTTTCTTTCTTTCTTTCTTTCTTTCTTTCTTTCTTTCTTTCTTTCTTTTTCTTTTTTAAAGATTTATTTATTTATTTGTCAGAGAAGGAGAGAAAGAGAGAGAGCGAGAGCATGAACAGGGGGAGGGGCAGGCAGAGAGAGAAGCAGGCTCCCCACTGAGCAAGGAGCCTGATACTGGACTCGATCCCAGGACCCTGGGATCAGGACCTGAGCCGAAGGCAGATGCTTAACCAACTGAACCACCCAGGTGTCCCAGGACAAAATTTCTTATCAGTGTTGACTAAGAATGGTCTATAGGCAAAATTCTTATTGAACTCTTAGATTAAGGATTATGGACTAATGGATCATGATCTCAGAATTTCTGAATGAACAATATAATGAGATTAGCTCAGTTAATTTCATTGGAGCTCAAAACACGGTAATAACAATTGTCATATACTTGCCTGACAGATATCCAAAGAATGAATAGCACATTGACCAAAGAGTGTGGCCACATGTAAATTATATCACTTACTGAAATGTTCAGAGTAACTGGCTTTTCTCATGAATGATATTGAAATGAATTTAAACAGATTTTTAGGAAGTTTTCTTTATGCACTGGTTTCTCTTAGATTTTCCTCGCAATCTTCTTGGTCATGTTTAATCATAGACATTTAAATGAAGATTGATTTAGTAGCAGGGGTTGTTTTCAGAGAACTTGTTTAAATGTTGTTTCAGGAGAGTTACTGGCTGGCCCTAATTTGGCTTATCGCATAGGTCAAGGCATTTCATTTTATGCCCTCCTATTTTCCCTCATATGAAGCCTCTCTGCTTAGCTCATAATTTCTAGTTCAAGTCCACAAGTGAACTGTGGGATCTTAGGACCTTACTTTCTAAACAAAGGGATGAATTAGATGATTCTCAACAATTCTGAAAGTTAGCATATTTCCTTTAACATCACCATCAATTGTGTGTGTGTGTGTGGTGGAAGAAACAATATATTAACTGTGTATAGGTTTTATGTATGATATTTTATAATAAATGGTACATGTAGTTTTATGCCATTTTCATAACCACCACAATCAAAATTTGTGGTTAAGCCTTTTACACTGCAGCATTCAAGTTTTCTTAGCCACTGGCCTTTATAAATGGCTTACTGGTTTACTGTTCTTCTTGCTTTTAACCCCATCCTTTATAAGATTTAGAGTATAACCTTGTTGAGAGTTCTAGGACTTTGTTTACATTTTCATTTCCTTTTTGGTTAAATTCCTGTATATGAAATATTGCATATATAACATGATATATATTCAATACATAATATATTACATATATGCAATGTATAATCCAATTAAGAGAATAATTACATTTCATATAATATATGTAAATTATACTTTATATATGTAACTTTTCCTTAATTGAATTATATATTGACCAGAATATATATTGAATATATGTAATTTTATCCTTAATTGAATTGTATATTGAAAGTCAGCGGGAAGATTTTGTCAGATAGATATTCTAGCTTGAAGGCCCGTCTCCATGATATGTAGAATCATCATTTCAACTTCTACTAATTTGAAGAATTTTGAATTATTTTGAGTGATTTAGCAGCTTCTATTGCCTCTGATCACATTGCTGTGTGAAACAAATTTCTGTAAACTGAACACAATTTTAAAAATTAATGCTTTATTATGTGTGTTTGTGTGTGTGTAATCTTTTGAAGATATTTTAAGCCAAAGGTTGGAATCCAAATTTAACCTAAAAATTCAATCCTATTAGTTTCAGCAATAAAAATAACACAACTGATGTGTGGGTAGGGTGGATGTTTACCTTCAGATGTTACCAGTTTGCACATGTGCAGGCAATAATGACTATTGGCACTTCACAACTTTTTCTGCTGCCTAGAGATTGTCAGATTGTTTTTTAGGCGTCTATTCTGTGGATCTCAATCTTAGAAATGTTACAATGGAAAAATTATGTCTTGGGAACAAGAAAGCCTGGTGTATAACTGTCAATCAAGTATAACTTACTTTCCCTTGCTGCCCTGCTCCCAAAGGGATGTTAGTATTATTTATATTGGTTTACCATAAATATGGTCCTTAAAAGATTTAAGGGTTCGAAAGCCACAAATACTGATGATGCTGGGTGTGACCCAAATAAAGGCCACCAGCTTGGTTGAAAAGCTTGGTGAGAGTTTTGGTATCCCCTCATTCCTCAGGGGAGCCTTTCTGTTAAGGTCTCAGAAGCTTTCCCCTTGCTTCAGGAAGCCCATTGTCCTGCGCAGGGAGAGAAATTCAATTGGTAGGTCACTTTATAGATCTCTCTTGATCCTCTTGGACAGAGAAGAGAAAGCCCAACACCTGACACTTGGAGAGCTTAAACCTCTGAATGAAAAATTGCCATGAATTTGAATGAAGATAAGAGGGAAGGGGACAGTGAAAGATGCTCCAGTGGTGAGGGATCATGGGTGTTGGCGGCTGCCCATCCCTCTTATCTCACCTAATGGCGGGTGCCTGCCAATGTTTATTTGTCCATTGCCATTCACCAGCTGCTCCTCTACCATGTTGTTTTCCTTCCCAGATGGCAACACGATGTTCCACGATAAAACTGACACAAAAAACAATGCAAAATTTGTCTAAGAGAGGTTCAGCAAGCATGAGAAAAACATCTGATATCTCTCAGAGCCCGCCAAGTTCGTAGCTTACAGTGCCAGAGTAATTATGGGATGATTTGAACAGAGGCAATGCATGGGGAAGCCACTTCCAAATGTATCAGGTAGGTTTCCAGAAGAGGCAAAACATTCAGCTCTCTCGTTCCTTTGGCACCCTGACAGAATCAATGAGCGCTGCCTCTGGCTCCCAGAAGCCTCGTACATTATGGAATCTGTGCTTTACCCCATGCCGCCTAATTAATGGCCCACTATTTTAAAAACTCTTTTATTCAATTAGACTCTGCTTTCAATAAGATAAACATTCTTGCTATCAAAATCCTGGGAAACCAACATTTATAGGCTGCCTTCTCGCCAAAGCATCTGCTTTTCTGTTGCCCTTGGTCTTTTATTCTGTCCAGTCTTCATTTGGCTGTTTGAGTCTGTAAAAATTGACTGCTAATTTTGGGGATTAATATGAAAGGAGAGAGTTTCTCTGCCATCTTGTTACTCTGAGGGCTATTTCCCCCTTAGCCTCTACAGAAGAACACAAACTAAAAAGAATCATTTTATTATTATAGATTACAAAGAGCCACAGATGTTATTTAAAATGGGGCATTGACTGGGTTTCATATTCATCACTATTACTCAAAGTACTGCCTTTTTTATGGGTTACCCTTACTACATTTTTGGTCAGATCATATTTTTAGGTGAAATACTAAAGAGTTCTTCTTTAATTTGATCACAAGCCTCTTCATTTGACGCAGAATTGTCTGCTAGGGATAATTGCATTCATGTCTGTTTGGCTAGATTTTTTTCATAGTTATTATAGTTTGTTTGACTTACTTTAGAGACAATACTGAGAAAAAGAGTTTTTAAAAATTCTATCTAGCATTCAAGGAATCTGCCCCAAACTGGTTCAACTGTGGAACTATTGGTTTTAAAATATTGTTAGTGAAAATAAAGAATAGAAAATGCCCAATAATCTTTGGTGAAAAGTATTATTTTAGTGAATTAATTCATTTTTTCTGATTTATGAGTGGTATATTGATACAATTTAAAAACAGATTTTGCATTTATTTTGTCTGGGAAGGAGGTTTTTATTGTAGCTAGTATCTAACAGGAAAACCGGTTCAAGAAATGTTGACACATTCCCACATATAGGGAAAGGCTGTTGAAAGGGCTCGAGATTTCCTGAGTAAGACCTGAGTTTAGGTGTTATTGGTGCTGTTAACATTGGCTGAGTCACTTAACCTCTTATAGTCTCTATTTCCTTTTATAGAAAATGGAAATATGAGTAATAATTACCAATTACAGATGTTGCGAGGGTCACATCAATTGACAGATGCAAGAGTTTTATAAGTTGTAAAGCATGGTGCAGCAATGAGGTGGTTTCAATGACATGTTTCTCTGTTCAGCTGTATCTTCAGAAAGTTTTCCTTCTTCTTAGACTATAACTTTCCTTTAGTAGAGGATTTCTTTTTCTTCAATTTTATAATTTGTTCTTGCAGCCTCAGAAATCCTAGAGGGATAGGGCAGCGTAGATTTTATGACTGTTGTGAATATTTGACCTTCTAAGGGCAGAGGAAAGATCTGAATATTAACTTTTGAGGCATGCTCTAATTCGGTTTTGTAGGAAACAATGTCATTTGACATTTCAGCCTTTTTGCAGGACAGATTGTTGGGTATTTTCCAAGACACCAAGAGCTGAACTTGAACTTTTCTTCCGCTTGACTATATATATATATATATATACAGGTAGAATTAATATAATGTCCATATTCTAGTTCATATTCATGTTGGAACAAAATGATTCCAAAGAACAGAGCAAGGTCAGATTGAGAACTCTTAATACTGAGAGGTTGATTTTACTAATCGGTGCCTTTTGGAGTTCGTGGTCATCTAGAATAGAGCAGGGGACACACACTGCTTTGGTATTCGGCCAGGTGAGGTTCAGCTAGGCATGATTTTTGAGTGAATACTTGAAACAGCATGTTTTTGAGTTACAAATATTGACAGTAAAATTTTACATTTTTCTGCTCATTAATTGATTTAGTTTTTTATATTAAACTTGGTGTTTCCACATGAAATATTAAACATATGTCACCAGTTTTTCAACTTGGAACGATGGATAAAATAAATTTCTAAAATGGTAAATATTGACAGATATAGAATCCATATACACAAAAGTTTTGGGGATCAAAAGGAAAAGGGGTCCAAAGACCAAAATGTTTGAGGACCACTGCTCTAATCTATTATTCTACTTTCTTTAGAGCTCTGTGTCTATCTGGAATTACCTTGTTTATTTGTGCATGTATTGTGTGACTTTCCTGATTACAATACAAATAGACTAAGTACAGTTTATTCACTGCTGGCCTTCCAGTGCCTAGAAACGTCTGGTATGAAATAGGTACTATGAATTGAATTATGGACCCTAAACATTCGTATGCTTAAGTTTTAATGCCCATTATCTCAGAATGTGACTTTATTTGGAAATAAGATTGTTGCAGATGTAATTAGTTAAGATGAGCTCATACTGGAGAAAGGTAGGCCCCTAATTCAGTTCGATTGGTGCCCTTATAAAAAAGAGAAGTTTGTGCATACACATGCACACAGAGCCTGAAGTTCTGCTCCCCCAGGCCACGTTACTTAGAGAAGCAAGAAGAGGGGACTGGAAGGTATCCTTCTCTAGCACCTTCACAGGGAGCAGAGCCCTGCTGACATCTTGATTTCAGACTTCTGGCCTCCAAAACTGTAAGACAATAAGTTTCTGTTGTTCTAAGCCACCCAGTTTTTGGTGCTTTGTTATGGCAGCTCTCGGAAATAAATACAGTAGATGTTCAATAAAGATTGGTTAAATGCATGAATCATCTGCTTCACATGTCCTACCACATTTTTCACAACAATCTGATCAATAGTGCTATTGTATTCTCTTTCTGCATGTGAGGAAACTGAGGCTTAGAGAGATTAAGTAACTCACCCAAGGTCATATCTCTCTGCCTCCTTAGCTGGCACTCCTAAGCTTCTGGACTGTGTGGTCTGATGGATACACCATATAATGGTATATTTGAAAACAGGAGGTTGCTGTAAATAAGCAGCAGAATGCACGAAAGAGTACTCAATTTGGAAGCCCAGTATGTGGAATGTCAAGCATTCAGTCTCTTACTCAATTTAAAGATCCTCTGCCATCTTCACCCTATAACTCCCAGCCTGACTCAGGCTCAGAAATCTGCAGTGGGGAAAGAAAGTGTGGAGTCTATCTTTGCTTTCTGTATTCCACCTTGTCCTACTTATTTCCCAAGGTCAGGGGGACGACGAGAGAGAAGAGGGAAAGGAGGAATAAAGGTCTTTCTTCATGTAATGGCCCCATGACTTTGTAGCCCTCTGAGTGGCAGATGGGATATTATTTTTGGTTCTTTAGAGACCCGTATTACAGCACAGTTCCCTGCCAAAAGAAGATGCACCCTCTGGCTGACTCTGGTCTTGGTTCTTTCTGTTGGAGTCACCTAACCCTGGATGGTGACCACTTGGGCATGGCCCTTTGGTGGCAACTCCAGTCCTGCTACTTTCCTTGGCATACATTCTGGCTCAAAGGAAACATTTGGCTCTCTTGTCCCATAAACTCTGAAAGTACAGGCTGCTCCCACTATAGCTCTGTCTTATCCTTGGCCATAAAAGGCAACAGTTCCTGCAAGCCTCACACATTTGCATTCTTTCCAGACTAGAATTAGCCCCTAGGTTCTGTGTCCTCCAAACTCCAGGGATTGTATGTTAAGGCTTCTGAGAGGTTTTCCTGAAGCTTTTCTCACTTGGCTTGAGTGGTTGTGGTGGGAAAAATCCTGATACATCTGGATTTTGTAGTGAGTTTTGTGATGTCGTTAAAGATCAAATCTTGCTAGGAAGGTTATTATGACCAGAATACCAAAAATACTGGGTATAACATAAATGTCCATGTTCCAATCCATGGATCCCTCATTTTAAGCAATTCAGCTGCTCTTACTGAATATCCACTAGGTGCCAGGCACTGCCCTAGGGTAAGAGACAGCCCCAATTCCTAAATTCACATCCAACAAATTCCTTTGGAAAGTAGCCTGGTGTGTATGTTAATGGACCTTGGGTGAAGACTAAAGGATGGGCAGAGCACTAGGAAGACAGATTGAGGGATTCTGTGGGTGTGTGTGCCCTCACATGGCTATGCTGTCAGCCAAGATGAATACCACTGGCCGGGCATTGGGCTTATCACAGCGATAAGTTCAGAGAGGCCAATCTGAGTGGTCATAACCATGTTTCCATATGAAAACTTGATAATGATTGCAGCTGGAGTGATAGCCTAGTACAATACAAGGTAATATTTATTACTAGATTAGCATCTGGGACAAAGCATTGCGCTAGCTTGGATGGTGTATCACAGAAAAGTGTGGTTAGGTAGAAAGAGCTTGGGTCAGATCATCTTTGTATGCATCCCAGCTCTATAATTTAGTGACATGTGTGGTCTTGGACATACTCATTTAAACTCTCCAAGTTTCAGTTTCCTTATCTGCAAAACATGGATAATGAAACTTTATGCATACACACCCATTATGTTTAAGTAGCTAGATCTTGTTATCTTGTGCCATATATTATTTGAATAAAAATAGATAAAGCTCCGGGCACCTGGGTGGCTCAGTTAGTTAAGCAACTGCCTTCGGCTCAGGTCATGATCCCGGAATCCCAGGACCGAGTCCTATATCAGGATCCCAGCTCAGCTGGGAGTCTGCTTCGCCCTCTGACCCTCTCCCCTCTCATGCTCTCTCTCACTGTCGAATAAATAAATAAAATCTTTAAAAAATATAGATAAAGCTCACAAACAGGGAAAATACAGATAAAGTGAGTAGTAAAGATTGGGGGGGAATGTAAAATATAGAAGTGTAGTTCAAATACTATATTACAGAAATAATGCATATTAAGGGGTGCCTAGTGGCTTAGTTGGGTAAGTGTCCGACTCTTGATTTCAGCTCAGGTCATGATCTCAGGGTTGTGGGATCAGACCCCGCATCGGGCTCTGCGCTGGGCATGGAGCCTGCTTAAGATTCTCTCTCTCCCTCACCACTTCTAAAAAAGTGCTGAAAATGTTGGAAATAAATTTGAATTTGAATTATTAAAAAATAATAATACATATTAAAATGCCTAAACTTCAATATTAATTAATAATATTTATATTATTTTCTAGGTTCCAAGTACTATGTATGATTCCCACACTCTCACTAAGTTTAGGTCATAAAGATGCCTGAAATTTATGCAGAATTTCTGAAATGAATATTATAAAATATTGTGGAACTGATTTTTAGAATGGGAATCATACTCTGAGATCCAGAGTCTCAGAAGAGCAAGCTGAGATGAGCTTCTGTTCCTTCTGAAGATTTCTTTAGTTCTTATTACAGTTTCAGCAAAACTCTTTATTCTGGTTTCTTGGTAACTGAATTATTTTGTGCCTGCCAGACATGCCGCTACCAGCTTTAGGTCTGAAGGATATTAATCTCTTCCCAAAAATACATGACTCTTTTGCCCCCTTTCCTTGCATACACACATGCCCCTCCTTATGTGCAATTTGGTATGCTTAATAAATTCTAGTGATCAAATAGGGAGTTCTTTAGTCAGTAGGAAATTGTCTAATTTGTCTCTAGAAGAAAAAAAATCTTAATTACCTTTTAGAGAATTTGTTTAGTTTTAAATGATATTAGAGTGTGGGTAAGGTTTTCCTTTAGGGAGGTGCAAGGCTTAATATGTTAAGAGCCTATTAAGAGCAGCACATGATTTTTGCATTTATTCATTAGTTTATTCAACAAATATTTATTCACAACCTACTAAATACCAGTCCGCATTCTAGGCACTTAGGGGTATATCAGTCATCAAAACAGAATGAAAAAGGCAAAAATCTCTCATTGAGTTAACTCTATTTGGGCATCAGACTGTAAACAAGATATATAAGTAAAATATCCAGTGCTAGGACCTAAGGAGAATAAAGAAAGCACAGGCAGGCAAATGAACCACTAGAGCAAGGGGTGTTCAGTTTGGATAAGTGGCCAGGGAAGGTCTCAGGGAAGGTCTCACTGAGAACCTGACTTAAAAACTGGTCTGTGGGACAGTCAGCCTCTGGCCTGTTCTGGAAGAGCAAGTTTGGAGACTTGGGGGTGACAGCGGGCCTGGATTAGAGGGCTGGAGGGCAGCTCATGTGGCTGGAATGGAGAGAGTGAGTGTCATAGTGGGAGGTGAGGTCAGAGTTAATGGGGAATGAGGGGCAGTCATGGACGCCTTTTAGGCCACAGTGAGGACATCAGCTCTTGGGGCCGATGGGGAACCATTGGAGGGCTTTGAGTGGAGAAGTGATATGATCTCACAGTTTAGTGGGGTCACCCTTTTGCTATGCTGAGAATAGACTGCAAAGATAGAAGTGGAGACCATTCGGGTGGGTATTGCTATAATCTAGGCAAGAGATTGTGAGAAATGGTCAAACTCTGGGTGTATGTTGAAGGTAGAGCCAACAGGATTTGCTATGGGACTACTAGATGAGGAGGTGAGAAAAATGAGAGTTAGGGATGGCTCTGGGATTTTTGGTCTGAGGAACTGAAAGAACTAAAGTCATGATGGGAAGCATCAAGGAGATATATGTCAACCTCTCTCTCTCCACTCATCTCTTCCCAGCTCCTACCCCCACATTGCCTCTTCTACTTTCTTCAGCTCTTTACAGCTCATTCGTTCTTTGCCATAAACACCTAATTGTAGTCATTTATACAACCAACCCACTGAAGGGCATTGTGTGGTATGGTGACGAAATGTCAAAATAGAGGAATAAAGATTAATTCTAACTAGAGAGTGTTCATTAGAAGAGACTCAAGAAATTGACTTTTGAGATTTATCTTGAAGAAAGAGTGAGATTTTTTATAAGTAGAGATGAAGAGAAGAGCGTTAAGAAAGGTATAGTATGCTGATGGGAAAGTATGCTAACAAGTTTAGAGAATAGTGAATCGTTTAGCTTAGAGGCCAGGAATGTATTAGAAAGTCTCGAATGTCACCCAGAGGAGAGTAGCTTTGATGTCCAGGAAAGGGCCAACCTCAGTATTGTTTCAGGCCTTCATACCTTGTTTCTACTCCTTACCATCACTACCTGACCCTGCTTTGTCCCCTGCATTCTCTAATTAAGCTAAGCTCCTTGAACGATGCATTACTTTTATTGTATATGACATTCATTTCACTGCTGCTCTTCGATCCTAGATCTGCAGCCATAGAACATTTGGAAGCAGTGGTTAGTGAACACCTTTGTATATGAAATCTCTAGGCCGTTTCTTAATCACCAGTGAATTTAGGCTTTCACTATTCTATTAAAATATCCAGATACATTCGATTTCTTGTATAACTTCATTCTTTAATTCTCCAGTATTCTGTCCTTGTGTCATGTCTAGAAACAATTCAGTGATTTACTAATTGCCCTCAACAATTCTATTAATAATCTTAAATGTATAACATGAAGCACAGCTTTTGCTGTGTAAGTTTGGCATTGTAAAGATTTATGTAAGTTGTATCAATAACACAGGAGGAAATGTAGATACACATTTTATTCCTAAACAAGGAATATACACTACTATTAACCCAAATCAGACCATTAATGATCTTAGTGTGTGTACTGTGAGCCTATATCAGGGGATTTTTAAGATGTGGGAGTACATGAGAATGGATGAAGAATAACCTATATCTTTCTTTTCACTAAACGCTCAAAGAGATTTAGCATTTCTTTTAATCATCAGTGTAGGCAATAAACCACATTCACTTTATCAATACTTGTGAATTTGTCACCAGTAGATATCATAGATTTTTTGGCATATTATTGTTGCAGGTCTCTCAAAATGTCATTTATGTTCATGACTACCTTAAATTACGGTAGTTATTAAATCCACTATTAGATATTAATGTTTAATAAGTTAAAGAAGCATATATATTATTTCATCATAATTTTTTTGTTTTAAAATGTTTTGATGTCTTTACATGTAATTGGTTTCTTTGTGTTTTATTATATACATTTAAAAATATTATTCTCAGAAAGGATCCACAGATCTCACCAGACTGTCAGAGGAGTCTGTGGCACACAAAAAAAGTTATGAACCCTGGCCTACATAATGTTTTGAATTAGATCTAGAATGATAGATAGATAGGCCATAAGGTCAGACTTCCTCCTTTGCCACTCCTATTTTCATGAACCAGTAGGTGATCCAGCAGCAGCGGACACTCTTAACGTGTTGATAATATACCTATAGCAAAGGATTGAGTGTGTTTTCATAAAACCTCCTTTTCTGTTTAACTAAAGGGTTATGTATGATGATCAAATAAAGAGTGCATCAACCCGGAGAGAAACTTGAAAAACCTGGCACAATCTTGGAAATGTTAATAGATATATCATATTTAATATCATATTTTCTTTGTTGAGTATGTATTTAACAAAGGGAAAATGCTAACAAATTGTTTCTACAAAAAAGATTTATTGGTTTGTCTCTTGATTTGAATAGCAACTATGCTTTGTGATTATGTATATGTGTATATATATATATATATATATATATATATATACCAAAACATTTATATGTATAGGTCTGTATTTATGTACACATACGTGGACATACATAGGTATCAAAGTTTTATCTACTGTGTAGTGGAGTCATTTTTATTAGTGATAAACTTTATAGCTAAGACTTAAAATGGGCGTTTTCCATTGCCTTAAAGACGAATATTCTCTCTATATAAATTTCTCTGCTTCTTATCTATTGGGGGTTTAAAAAATGAATTTATAAAATTTCCACTAGTTAATTGCTTTGTTCAATTAGATTGTATTACTATGTCACATTGCAATTTATTCATCAGTTCCTCAAATGTTAGTGTAAAAAAGGTAAAATTTTGGATTTTAAAATTTACTTTTCAAATGAATTTTTATTTCTGGCAAAGATATTTGCTCTATTTATATATGACACTATCTATTTATCCACTGACACATTACTTTTGATCCTTTGCCACAACTTCTGGCTGACAGCAAGGTTCCTATTTGAGTTACTTTATAAAGCTTTCTTGCACTAGGAAAAAGCAGAGGTGATTTATACCTTCTACATACCCCTTCCAACAAATAGTCATTTAAAAGACTGATTATTTGTTCATGTATTTTCTATGCAGATATTGTGTGGACTCGGGTGTATCATCTATTGCTATCTTACTGTAATAGGTTTTATTCTGTTCATGTATATCGGATGTCTCTAGTTGGGTTTGTGTTTCAAGTTACTTTCTCTAAATATCAGCTATTCAGGTAGTCAGTTAAGTGGACTGAATCCCTGCGATTGGGTTCCATGGTCCTTGGCATCATCTGTTTCTTTCTAGCCTTTCCAGTGAAGTAGCTGCCGAGGTGCCCTGGATCGGGGAGCTGCTCAGTAAATGCCGTTCATGACAAATGGCCCTGTCTGATCAAAGTGTTCCTACTACATCTTCAAATCTCTTTTGATGTAGGTGCTGATAAAACTTTATTTGGTCATGTAAGTGGCCATTATAGACCCATTTTATGCTGTGTGATTTAGGCTATATATAGGATAAAGGCAACTTTGTGTTTCGGAATTTGAGAAAGTCACATTCAGTAAAGACTGGTATAATATCTGAGGTATATGTCACATTAAAAAATTTCACTGTACTTTATTAAGCAAGCATCTCCAACACCCATCCACCATACTTAGCACTAACCTGAATGGTTAAGTTGCTTTGCAGATCACCTGAGAAAATATTTAGGATATCGCTGAAGATATCTTAAGAATGCTCAAGGATATCTCTCAACAAAGACAGCATTTCCTATGACGATGTATTATAAAGTTTGGTGTTGACCTAGTAGCTTTTGGTTTTGTTACCTGTGTATAACCAGGTAGAATTCTTTGCCAAGGCAGAAGTCTGTGGGTTGCACCTAACATTACACTGCATTTTCTACGTATATTTAAAAGGCAGAGACCTAGTAAGGGGCCCATAATACTTTGAGTTTCTCCTCTTACCTTTTAAAAGCTTATGGTACCTAAAAACTTGTTTTGTTTTGTTTTGCTTTGATTTTTGCTGTGCTGAAACTCTTTAAGTCCTGAAGGGTTACCAGGGAATTAAAATAGATTGAAGGAAGAAAATCCATTCCAACAATGATGCAACTGCATGTTTCCTCCATATGAATTATTTCCATCCCTCCATCCTTTCAGTTGTTACAGAACCCCAACAAATGCCAGGCACTGTGCTAGGTTCTAGGAGGTATAGAGGTGAACAATATATAGTCCATGTCCTCAAGGAATTGACAAGCTCTTTTGTAAATAGCTAACTACAATATAGGACAGAATGAAATAAATACTAAATGGAGAGAGAAGAGGACAGATAACTGTTGGCCACAACCTGTCCTAAGAGACAGCTTATATGACAGAGAACCATGTGTTCCTTGATGAATTGCTATTAAAATCTAGTGTTTGACTGAGAGGTTAAGAATGTGCTGTGTTTGCCGACCAGGGTTGAGAGGGATGTATAATGAAATTCATTTAATGAGCTCTCTGAAAGCAGAAGTGCTTTTACTAGAGGCAACTTCCACTTGTCTGGTCATTATTGTGGTTTGCTTACGAGTAAAGGGCTTTGTTGTAAACACGTTCTTTTTCCGAAGGGCTCCTTTGACAATAGAAGGAGATTGCAGTTCTCTCTGCAGGCCAAAAGAGGGCGCTTGGAGCTCTCTGAATAGCTGTTACAAACTGCCGCAGAGCAGGCATTTGGCTCAGATTTGTCAGGATGTTTTCTGACTCCCATAGAATAGATCTGATTAAACTATAGTTTTGGAACCTGGACAAGATGTGGAACTTGAGTGTAGGTAGGCTCTGACTTTGGTCTTTTGAAACCGAAGACACATACGTATTTAAGTACATCTAATATTAGTGATTCACAATCTTATTCCCTTTGTATTTATAGAGTAGTAATATATTAGTCTCAAAAGGACCTGCTGTCTTGATAGCCACAGAATATAGCAGCAAAAGACTAATGTTTATATTCACCCTGAAAACTTACCTTTATAGATCTGTTGCCAAACCCTGCTCATTTGTGCTTTGTTTGGACGTTCGATTATGGAAGCTTCTCTCCTTCCCTTTATTTCCTTTAAAAGTCCTCCATTTCTCAGCTGGTAATGTTGGACTATTTTGAGGTCTATAGGACTATGGTAGCTCTTAAAGTTCTGAAGATGGGGCCATTAAGCTTGAAACTAACATCCTGAGGATTGGTTTGTGGAGCCAGTATAAACATGACTCACCAACTTTGTTCACAATTGCAAGGATTAGTTTTATTTTTGTTTTGCCTTTAAGGGCAATCCTGCCTAGAGGCCACGATGAACTAGGAGATCTCTTGAGGTAAGATCAAGGACACTATAAGAATTTCCATTAATCCTTTAAAAACAAAGTAATGAACTGGCCAGAGCATGGATGTGAACTGGGATTCTTGAGTTTTAGCCTCCATCCAAAGTGGACTGAATTGCAGAGATATCTGAGCGCCTCACCATTTTGCATTTTTAGTTGTCTTCCCAATTAAATGGAAAAAAATAGATTTGCCCTTATTCATTTGAACTTTTCCAGGAGGATTAATTTTCACAGAGGCACTAGCATAAAATCTACAGGCGTGTAAGGACCATTTGTTTCTTTTTTATCTCTAGCCTCAGTGACAAGCACAGTCTCTGGCATATAGTAGTAACAAATAATGAATATTTGTTGAATGAAGGAAGGAAATAAAAATGATACAATGTTTTCTTAAGACAGCACACTTTATTATTTGATACTCCATTGACAAAAATTTTCCAGTAATAGTGCTGATACCTTACATGTGTATACTGCTTAAGATCTTACGAATACCTTTTGTGTAGATTATTTCAGGTTGATCCTCAGTTCTGTAATTGAAGAAACCAGAGTTGTGAAATTTTAAACAGTTTTCAAGAGCAGACCTAAGTAGGATGGCCATATCATTTATTGTTCAAATGAGGATAGTTTTGAGATTGAAAGGGAACAGGATTAATAAGTATGTCACTTCAACAACACAAACTAGACTGTTGTGGGAACACAAAGTGAGCGCTTGTATCTGGGTCTTCTGACTCTGTTCGGTACACTATGCTCTTAGAGGTATAATTTCTGCAGCTTCCCCTTGTCAGGAGGGTCATAATAAACAATGATCACGAGGCATTGCAAGATCCTATAGTACCATATGAATCTTACAGAACTGAAGTGTATTCAACATGGTTTTGGTGTTAAGTGTATTTTTCTGTTTTATATTGTTTTGTGATTCTTTAGAAATTGACAAACTATGGAAGACTGGAATACTTGGTTAGTTTAAGCACTCAGTATCTTTATTGCACCAAATAATAGAGGGTTCTTTGTATCCTTTACATGTTCACAATAACATTTTATATATGCCAAGGAGTTTGATAGTCTTCCCACTTTATAGATGTTGTATTTGTGATTTGTCTGATTAGACTCAATTATAAACTCCTGTTAATACATATCTTATTTCATGCAAAAATGTAAAGTGTACCTTACCCTGCCTTCATGGGTAGTTATCTGTGGATATGAATGTGCCATTGCATTTTTACATTTTCACCTTTTCTATTGTATTTTGTACTTGGTAGCCCTGGTTCTCTTGTTTGTGCATATGTATGCCTCACATATTTGGTTTACATATGGAATATAAAATATTTTGTGCTTTAATTAGAATGAGGGAGGTCTGGAGGGTTCCCAAGGATCTAATAAAAATAGCAACTTAGAGGGTAAAAATCATTAAGAACAGCGTACCTAGACTTGTGTTACATTGTGAAGATGTTCTTAGCAAAGTACTGTGATCTCCACTATTCTATCATTCAGGTTTTATTTCTTTGAGTTGTTCTTCTCCTTTTTACCTTAATTACAATTACCTGATGCTGTCTGAAATTAGTTAGAGTGAACTGGGTTATGCTGTAGTAGCAACCTGAAATTTTCGATAGCTTATCACCACAAAGGTTTAGTTTTGCAGGTCCATCTGGGTTGACTGCTCCATGTTGTCATCACTTTGAGACCCAGGCTGAAGGCACAGCCATTATGGATATGTGGCCAGTTTCATGGTATAGGGAAAGAAGAAATGGCCAATCACACTCTGGCTCCAAAAGGCTTGTCTTGGAAGTGATACATGTTTAGGTGAGGGGTGGAGGGAACCACAAAGAGGAGAACTGGAATAGTTGACAGGTGAATAATGCAGTCTACCATGGTCTCGTTTAGTCTTAGCTGAGATACTTTGTTGGAATCCCATCTCGCTTCAGAGAACCGTTAAGATTGTTACTTCTCCTTATCCTTTTATCGATAAGAATTTGACTTTACAAAAACAGTTTGAGATTAAAAACTGGGAGATTCTCATCTTGCTAAATTTCAGTGCTATTTGGCATGTCTATTCTCCAGTCAATATTTCTTATCATATAATAGGTGCAAATCATTAAGCTAGAGTACCAGCCCTGTCTTAAGGGAAATTACAAAGCAATGGTTTAAAAACATGTACAATCAATTAGCTATAAAAGAACAGGTATTTGTAATTCCAGACTTGAGGAAACTTTGTCTCATTGAGATCATCAGATAGTTTTGGGTTTTGAGTTCTAGGCTTTTGTATTAATTAAAAATACTTATTTTAAAAAATCATATTTCCTGAATTTAAGGGGTACTCTTTTATTAACATTGTTTTATTACAGTATTTAATATTAAATTGTGTCTTTACCTTTGTCAACTCTAGTATAAATTATTCCAGGGTGGAGGAAATTAGGTGTTTGCCCACTGCCTTAATCTTATACTTCTTTTGGAAGAAGCAGAAATTGAGTTTGTGAACTCTGCTTTTGCCCTCTGAATGGTGGAGAAGTTCGCTGAGGTGCTTGTGACCAAGAGACAAGTGTGTTGGGTGCCAATTAAATTCAGAGAAGCCACCTGCTTAAGTACAGATTGAACTTGCTGGAAACTTGCTGGAGAGTGTCTACTTCTGGGTCCCTGCACACTATTGGCTAGAAATCCACACATTGGCCACTGTGTGGAAGGAGAAAGAAGAAAAAAACCAGAACCAGCAAGAGAGGTCATTTGATCTTGTCCCTCCAATGGTCTTTACTGACAAGGCTTACCATTGTGGCATCTTACAAGGGAGAATGTTTACAGGGTCCAGCTGCAGTATCACAAGAAGGGTATATTTTGAGTGGAGAGGCAATAAGTTGATAACTGGCACAGTGACTGTAGACTTTGTTGTTTAAGCTAGAAAGTAAAGAGAGAGCAATTAATATTTACTGTGAAATAATAGGTGTATACTACTACTGTCCTAGAAGAAACTAGAGATACATTTACCTTATGTGGGAACTAAGCCTGAGGGGTCAACAGAATCTGGATAGGGAAGAGTAGTGTCACTGAAGAACACTGTGGGTGCAGGGAACAGTGTGAACAAGGAAATGGATGCCGGGGACATGGAGCAGCTAAGCTCAGTGTGTGGCATGAGAGAGAAACAAATATAAAGATGAAATAATGGTGACTTTAAAATAATGTTTTTTGAATAAAAGTCTTAACAGACTTGTTATCCTAATATTGAGGCACATAAATTTGGAGTTAGTTTTTGCCAGGTTGTACATTTCCCTTTCTCCCGTTCATGATTTGAAGTACCTCGAGAGGCATTTGTTACACTCTCTACCACACTAAGAATTCAGGGCCTTCTGCAGGCCTACAGCTGAGTTGCTAAAATAACTGATTTGGTCTCTCAAAATTAGATGAAGGAAGTGAATTTGGTAGAGAATTTGCTTATTGTCAATCTTTGAATGTGATTTTATTTTGTAAAATTTATGTGTCTAGATAGGAGACCATTAGGAAAAATGGAAAATTCACCTTTCTACAGAATATATGGAGTAATATATGGTATAATTCATACCAAAAAGAAGCCTGTGTAGGTTATTTTTCAAGTGTATGTGTGTATGCGTATGTCAAATTGAAGGAATAAGATTACTCTTAGTCTAAATCCTAAGACCATATAATATTAAGAGCTAACACAATTGATTTTTCTCTATCTTCCTCCTTCATCACTGAATACAGCCTCCAGTAGTAAGATCTCTTATAAGAAGCCTGTTATTAAAATTCTTTGCATGAATGCTGAAGAAATGGAGGCCCAGAAACGTGAATTGGTTTGCTCAAGTCACTAGCTAGTTAGTGGTTGAGGCCATTTCTTTGCTTTTTAGTTTGATAGCCCTTCTTTTCCAGTAGGTTCTCTTGCTTGTCTCTAAGCTCAGAGAGCAATTATCAGAACTTCAGTATGTGCATTTCACATGAAAGTGAAAGTGAGCCCCTGAGATATGCCTCTGGACATCTGCTTTCTAGATGAAGGCATACTGTATTCAATTGCCATGTTTCAGGGCTAACCCCACAAAGCAATGTTTCCTTTCTCCTCGGTGCTCTCTGTTGATCTGCTTTTTTTTCCATTTATTTCTGGCACAGCTCCCCCCATATCTCAATTACTTTCTCCTCCTTTGTCAAAGGTCACAGGTTTGGAGAACAGGGACCATGCTCCTTTAGAAGGCAGGGGGTCATCTTCCAGACACTAATAGGTCTCTCATGTTGAGCCACTTCTCTAGCCTGTAGGTCCCCACACAGGCCTCTCCACTCTGCAGTATTTTCTGAGCCTCGGGTTCCTAAGCTCCCTGGTTTAACTTTGACATCTGGTAAACCAAGTTGGAAAAGCTTCTTCTGGAATTTCTGTACATCCCTATACACATTCCAGATAACAAATGAAGAGTATTTGGGGGAAAAAAAAGAAATGAACAGTTCTCAAAAGTTTACTTTAGATTGATTTATTGGCTGACCTCTCTGTACCTTTCTAACAAACTTGCTATTAAAAACAGGCCTATCTATTCCAATTCACCACATGTGACCCCATTAAATTCATGGCCAGCTTTCCACTGTATGGAACTCCATAGAGATTTGGAAGCTTATTTCCAGCATTTAACTTCCCTGATAAAAACCAGTGACTTTAATGATAACTGAACACAAGGGAAGAATACTTTTAAACATCTCTATTTTATAGACGATTATACAATGTTTGAAAATTTGATTAAAATCAACTTTGTAGATACTTACAAAATGTCTTTCAGTGACATTTTTGAGTAGTGTCCATGCAGAAGGAACAAAAGTTGTGGTCAGCTTGCTTGCTTTTGTTTTTTTTTTTTCTTCTTTTTTTTGGTCTCTGTCCCTGATACTAGTCTTGCTTTCTGTGGGCAGTCAGTATTTCTGCCACTAAATACTAAGTGAAACATTCATAGAAATCTTCGGAATGGATAGCTATCCCCATTTCCTTAAATCCTTGTTTCCCAAGTTTTCTAAAGTTCATGAAAATTTGTAAAGCAGCTTTATTAACTGGGAAAATTTCAATAAAAAACCATAATGTTTAAAGAAAAAACAAATCTCATTTGGCATATAATAGCTGTGTGATCTTGTCAGAAAGTCTTATTTTACAGAAGGTCCATGGTGCAAAAACTATAAATAAAGCAGCATCTCCAAAATTTTGAAAAGAGCCACACCACCCTTTCCTCCTGCCTGATTTAAAAATATGTGACAAAGTAAGAGAATTAGAAAAAAAACCTCTTCCCATACCCTGTCTGGCTAATTCAGACCAACTGGGAAAAATCACATGATGGACAACATATCAAAAATCTAGGCTGAAAACGGCCAAATCTATGAATAGCAGATATGGGAACCAGCCCAAGGCTTGTGTGTAGAAGGGTGACAGATAAAAATAGTGCCCTAAATTTTTCAAAGGTGATTTGAAACCTCCCAAGTATAGATGACCTTGCTACTGAAAATAAGATGACAAGGGCAAAGTTGAAATTGTGACTCCTTCAAGGGTCTGTAGACTTAAGCAAATGTTCAAGAAAGAAGGGCTGATTTCTCCCCCCATCATCAGCAAGCTGCACACAGGCACAGAACATTTCTTTTTCTCTGACAAATTCTTAATATATTTATTCTTCCCCTCTGCTCCTTTCAAGAAAAGAAGGCAGCAGCTCAGGATTGTGAGTTTTCAAAAGCATCCCATTTTCAGTTCCCTCCTGCTGATAAAAGCAATGTCCAGAAGACAAGAGGTAGGCTTAGTGCTGGGGGGAAAAGGAGGAGGAGGAAAAAAAAAAAAAATATATATATATATATGTTCCCCTCCCCTCACATCATA
>NW_024426119.1:4681841-4789099 GCF_017311325.1 Ursus maritimus | reverse complement strand
CCCCCCCCCCCACATTCTTCATTGTACTTCTGCCTCCACACTGTGCTTGGTATCAGTGGAGGTGTGGCTTGCAGCTACTGAAATAGAAAAGTTTCCAAAACTTGCTGGCCCCATATCAACTAGGTACAAAGATAAAGGCCATATCATGTTTTTATTATTTTATGTTTTTGAGAGGGAAGAAGGAATGCAGGAGGAAGGAAAGTTGTTTTGAATGTCCATTTCTGAAGTCCTTTGCATCTCTTCCATGCTCTGCTGTTGATTAAAATATCTTCACATGTCTCTAAGGCTCTCTAAGCTGGATGGGGAGAGTTTGGTGACAGTGTGGAATACTATTAGTAAGATTTCTTTTGGTGACAGACAGATGTAAATGTATCCATCTAATTCTCTACTCTCAGGTCTCTTTCTGCAGATGGATGTTAATAATTAGCAGTTGCATCTCCTCCCTCTTTATCAAATTGGATTCTCCATAAATTCATCATTTCCTTTTTATTTTCTCAAAGTAGCAGCAGCTCTGACAGCCTGCCTTTGTTCTTGTGTTTATAAATAATTTATAACACAGAAATATCTCTTCTTAGTCTTAAAACATAAACTAATGGAATAACACAACACGCTGGCCCAAACTACCTTCTACTTGGGAAGAAAGAAAACCTTAGGGTCGGGTGGAGAGCTTCATTCTTAACAAAGGGAGACTGAAGATCATATGGGAAAAAAACATTTGTCCAGCTTAATACAGTTTTTGGTTTTAATATTCTATCCCCCCTCCAGTTTTTAGCCATGTGTAGGAGTTCTAGACAGCACAAGCAAATTCTTTTGTGATTTCCTTTCCAAATAGTTTACCTTGTGTGAATTCCCAAATACACAATGCATGTCATTAAGCTATATAGAAAGGAGACAATTATTCAATTAAAACATCCACAGATGCTAAAAACATACCATGGTACATTTATTCAACAACTTTATGCTCATAACCCATGCACAATCTTTAAACACCAAATTACAGGGATTTGGTCCAAATTAGCAATAAAATACAATGTGTTTGCCCTCTACTGGGTAGTAATGACTGTGTAGTTTTCCTTACATACCCAGTGGCCTTGTAGACAGCTTCATAACTGTTTCATGTAGTCACTAACACAGTGTTATAAACAAATATGGCTAGGATTTGTGCTAATTAAGGTAAATAGAATAATGTTGAATCCGTTTTTCTAAGCTAAGATCTTCAGTAGAGGCGGTTTTAAATTTTTCCTTATATTGCTCTAGGCTTGCACATCACATCATAGGCGACGGTTTATAAGTCATCATTTGATATCCTGGAAATATATTCAGGTTGTAGATAAATAACCCGCCTAACAATGCTAATGCAGAATGTCTGGCATGTAATTTAGATAGGAATCTGAACACCTCCTTACATCAGCTGTTAAGATTTTGCACTGAAGCAGAAATAACGTCTTATCTTCCATCTGGAAACGGGACATAGAATAGTGACACAAGTTATTTACAGAGTTACTGCAAAACAAGAGTGGTAACAGAGTTAACTACAAAGCAACTCCCTGGGTTACTGCTGCAATATAATGCCAGATAAATAATCGTGCCAGGGTAAATAAATTGGGAGATGCCCGATTTCATAGAGCATAAATGTAACTTGCATTCCTGTTGGGGTAGAGCTTTTCCTTGCATGTTGTTTTCTGAAGGTTCTTTCCAAGTCGGAGCTGACCCTGCAGAGCAACAAAAATGTGCATAGAACACTCATGTCATTTCTACCTCTCAGGAAGTTGGGGGAGGAAGCCCTGCCCACTGCCGGGGTTGGGACCTCAGTACAGTCCTGAAAGACAAACATACCTTTAGATTTAAATTGATTGAACGAAGGGACGGGGTTTGACTGGAGAGGAATTTGGCTGGTATTTCGGGTCAGGTCCTCTCTCATGGTCCCAATTGTCTTGCTCTTGGCAAATGATTTATTTTTCTCTTAAAAATGGTGTGGGATTAATATCTTAACTTGGGGCTTTGGAATGTTTTCTCCCCGGAAATAACAGCCAGCATTATTGGTCTGAGTGACTCAGGAATGAAGCATTAAGGGTAGATTTTTTTTTTTTTTTTTTTTTTAAGGCACCGGGGGACAAAATAATTACGGGCTTGTACCACAGCCCAACAATTAAGAAGAAATAAAATCCTCTCTTTGGCTTAAAAACATTTCTACATAAGTACTGGGGCTCCTCCCCCTCCCAGTGGCCCACCCACAGGATATCTTCTGGGTTCTGCCTTTATCTTTGGGGTCCTTCTGGGGCAGGGATATAGCAGTATATCTCAGAGAAAAATATTTTTTTTTTTATTCAAAGCACAGAATATGAAATGCCCTAGAGTCTCTCTCTCTCTCTCTTTTTTTGTCCCTTTGGAAAGTGACATAAGTAATTGATAGAATGTATATGTGGAAGTGGGATAGGGAGAGATAAGGAGGGAAGATGAGAGCGTTGCCGACTTTGGGGTAGAGATTTCACCAGAGGAAAACACAGTTTTGACTTGAAAAGAGACAATTTGCTGCAATTGAGAGAACTGAAGGGAAGAAGGAGAAAATCCCACAGAACTCAGTTAATAGATAATAGTCAATTTAATGATGGTCTGATGGGATCAGGGCATCTTCCAAAATTCTAGAATTTTCCTGTCTACAGTGTCATAACACAAAAGGCAGGGCATTTGTTTCTCCGTTCAGGTCCTTGTCATCTTGCTAATTCTGTACTTAGCTAAATGGCTGAAGATGTTTCGGTTTGTAAGGCAGTTCTTGTTCCCAGCTGCATTAAACTGCTATTATTAATTACCTCCTTTGGCCTAACATTATGCCTTTATAACACACGTATTGTCAGGCTCTCTGCGATTATTGGAAGGCTATGCCATACACAAAGGCATTACGCTTAAAACAATAGAGGCTGCTTATTTGATAGTAGAAGATGTCAGGTGGAGACAAGCACAGTTGGCTAGAACTGACTTGAAGCTCGTCATAAGGAAATAAGGGGCGAGGTGATCACAGCACAGCATTAACTGTGCGTGAGAGACACACAATTCTACATGGCAGCTTCCATCATGCATTTCCCATGGAAGAAGGGGGGAAACGGGCTCTGGGTAAATGATGGGTGAATACAGAATCAATTGTAGTGTATGACAAGACACTTTCTCTCTTTGTTTAATATATAAATCAGGAGCACTTATGAATTGATATTAATTAAAATAATGTATTTGCTTTCTTTCAACAGTAATGTCAGCCTTGTTAAAAAACGGAACACTAAATCTTCATTAGACTTGCAATATTAAAAAACTTGCATGAAATATGAATTAACATTTAACTTGTTGCTAGTTAGATTAAAGGGGAGAGAATGCAGTAGGCATTTAACATTTTGGACAAAGGCAGAACCGGCTTTCCCAAACCCAGGAATAAGTTGGTCTCCAGAGGCCACACTGGTGAAGGAATCATCCATCATTACCTTCTAATAGGAGTGACTGCAGCCCAAATGGAATTACTGAATGCTCTCGCATCCCTGGGATTAAGTTCATATCAAAAGGCTAATGTGTGGTGAATCAACAAAATGTCTGAATGTGAAAATTCAGTCTGTAAAGGTCCGTAGAGTTCTGTTGGTACGTACGTGGGGACATGAGCAAAACAGCAGCCTTCATTTTAGAAGAAAGCATATTTAGATTTCACTTTTCCATAATCGGAAAAATTATGAAAAGCTCAAAGTGCTGTTACTTAGCTATGTTGAATTTTGGAAATCTGTAACTACCAGAGGGGAACAGGTGGGTAAAGCCTTTTTGTTTGTTCTATTCAGATGGATGGATATTTGATGACTTCTGATCTTCATTGCACCGGTGGCCTGAAATGAGAACAGATGTAATTGGAATGACCAGGCTGAGACCTCATATTGCATTCAAAAATACGTTATGAAACTCCAGTGATCTTATTGGCAATGTGTTGTCTTAGGTGCAAGCTGCTCATAAATGCACTTGCTTATAAAATACACCATCGATCTTATAATTACGTTCCACCTGGATTTATATGTTTGGAAAATGTGATTGAATTTTAGACCGCTCTCTGGGGGTGACATGTACATTCACAGAGAAACCACAAGGTGGTGGTATGGTGTCACCATATTTTTTAAGAACAACAAGAAAAGGGGGTTTGTTTAATGAGCTTGCACTCACAAGCCTGCTCATCTAGTGAACTGTGACTTTTCAAATACCAACCTATTAATGTCAAAGGCAATACTGAAGGGAACAGTTCTGTTTGATTTAAAAAATACAGACAATGTGAAGTCCACTATGGCCCAGTATCTATCACCTATGGGGCTCCATTCATGCCTAATGCTTTATTCAAGCTAAGACCTAGTTTTTATATATCAGATTAATACATATCTACAGCTTTGCACCTTTCTCGTTTGATTTTTTTATCATCAGGGCTCACCGGGGCCATTTTCATTCCCTTACTATAGCATCTGCAAGCAGGTGGATTAGAGATAACTCTCATTGTGCTTTGTTTTTCTCCCGACACTGTCATTAATCATTCCTTAAGCCACGCTTCAACTTCTGGTAATCAGGACTGGCTGCTCCTGAGCTGCACAAGAATTGCCTCTCACAGTGTAATATGGAATTGGAAGCGAATGGCTGAGGCCAGACGCCTCTTCTGCATTCCCCATCTATCTCATCATTTAGGTATTTATCCATCTCGGGCTTGTACGGAGAGCACCTCTGTCCTTCCCATGAGGACGCAGATTGCAACACAGGATCAGATTTGTTACCAGGCTTTGGGCTTTGATTGTCCTCTTATAAGTTCGGGATTAAAGTGAAATTTCCCACAGGGCTATGCAGGATTTGCTAGCATTTAACTGTTTAACCTGGCTGTTTGTGAATGAGAATCCTGTGGTCAACTATTCCGTGGAGACTATTATGGTAAGCCGAGCCTGAGTGGTACACATTCCGGTGTGTGCCTGTAAAGACGGGCGCAGTTGATTCCAATTAACTTCATACCTGATATCAGTTGTTTTCATGTACACAGAGAACAGTGATCCCAAGGCAAAAAGCAAGCCAAAGCATTCCCTTTTATGAAATATAGATGTCAGTTTTAAATAAATGCAAATCTGCTCCCTCAAAATTATGATTTCCACTTGCGCTTTTCACACTGATTAGAGAATTAATCAGTCTTGCATTAGGTGGTTTTCTATTTTGTGTAGATATTTTACATTCTCTAATTTGTTTACCAGTTATCTAACAACAGTTTGATTCTTCATTCAACATACCTTTGAATAGGACCAAAACAGACACAGAGTTGTGAATTTATTTGCTCTTACTATATTCACAATGATAAACATGTACTTATAATGTCTTAGGTTAGATATAGAACTTAAACAGATACAGCTTCCTAATTCTTTGTTATTCCTGAAGAGGAAAATTCTTCTAATGTGCTTTTGATTCCCCACAGCAAGGCAATGTGGAACTGGGGCAAGGATTATTCAAAAATCAAGTCCATATTATCTACTTTAGTTGTTGTTGTGTTTTAGATTTCTGTCTACTCAAGGGAAGGCTTTAAAAGAAGTCAGAATCATTCTGTTACCTAGTATTAAGGGCGTTGTATGCCCACCCACTGTATGTACTCTATTTAATGTGAATATGTTTTTTAAGTACCTAAAAGGATAGTGCTTACTTTGTGTGCCTCATCAAAAGAAGCAGAACAGGGAGGCAACATAAATATGGAATTTAGCAAACCATTCGAAGCTTATGGTGAAACCTGTCATTTGCAAGAAAACCAACCAAATCATTAAGCCTTTTTTCTTCCACAAATCCTCCATCATTTTTTTTACCTTAATTTTGCAATGTTAAAAAAAAGTGAAATACACACTTAAGCAGAAATCACTTTTAAAAAACCCTGTATTTTAAAAAGATGGTCACAGTAGATTGAAACATTAAAAAAAAAAAAAAAAAAAACAGCTTCAAGCGTCTCACTGGAAATCCTTTTGCAATGGCTAGTGTAGGTAGCAAATTGATCATTTTGGGGGAGTAAAGGAATGGGAGGCTACAGCGGTCTGTCGACTAATTTATTTGTTTTGCTGCGTTTGAGTCAGACACCCTCTTATTAGGGAACAGCTTTCAAAGCAGTTGTGATGGACACTGATCTTGAGCCTGGTAGGAGCTTTGCTTGGGGTTATAAAACAAGAACACTGCAGGGTTTGGTACTAAATATCCTTAACCCCATTTATGATATCCCATAGAATTAAGGAGGCACTGAGTGAGGAGTACATGGGGGGAAAGTTCTCTCTCTGTCTCTCTCTTAAATGCAAGAGAAATCTCCAGATTCACATGAGTAGTTTTCAGCTGTGTATTATGCTCCCGAAGTAACCTCTTCATTCCCATTGTTTTAGTGTGAAATCATTTCCTCGGGAGATAATTAGAGTTGCTCCATTTATTACATTAAATGATTAGCATGCACTTGAAATGATCCAGTGTATTTTCCTTTATTGCTGATGGCTCTTAAATATGGGCCTCTATTCGTAATGGATAAATTAAGGTTGTCTTGGGTCTTTGTAGCCGACTGTGTAGCCAAACAAGAGAGACTTTCTTTTCCAAACATAGGCCAGGTGTGCAGTGGCTGAGGTCTAGGTCTGAAGAGATTCTATTCATATAGATGTCCCACCTGGTTCAACAAAGAGTTCGATAACACTGCTTAAAGGATTTCTCTCCCCAACTCCCTTAATAAAAATGCTTTTAATGACAGTACTTTATCTGGCATTACTCATCCTACGTGTGGAGTAAGTAAGTTTAACATAAAGTGACCAAGATCGCATTTCAAAAAAGTACCTCACAAGAAAGGCATGCACATTATCTGAGTAAGCAATATGCCCTACAAAGCCATGGAAAAATGATATTTTAAGAATTACCAAATATAGATTTCATTTGAATGCAAGTGCTTCTTGCTCTCTTTTGAACTAGCCTGGTTGTGTAGCTGACAGAGTCATCTAGAAAATCCACTGGAGAGTTTGGATCAAGTTGACACTGCATGTAAAATCGGCACCATTGCATATATAGAGAAATGGGAAAGAAATTGGTGCATTTTGTAGTTAATTTTATATACTCAGATTTTCAGTAAGGTATAATAAGTGGGAAAATTTAAGCTTGATGTTAGAAAAATTTAAACCAGTGTTTAGCTAAAAGATGTAAATATGCACAGACATAAGGACTAACCATGATGAGGATTTAACCAGTTTCGCATTTGTGCACTTGGTCTAAATAGGTGTTGATATTTAATAAATTTCATCATAAGAGACAGAATTTTACATAAAAGGAAAAAGAATTTCAAAGGAAATTATAAAAAATTCCTACAAACTTCAAATAGTTTGATATATTTTGAGGATGAGATTATTTTTTCTTCCACCTAGACATGATTCAGAACTCTGTCATTTTGTCTTTACTGATTTCTTTATGTACTTATTGTGTTCTGATAGCATTGTTATTTTCAAGAAAACACAGAGTTAGGGTGGGAGGTTTATAATGCACGGCAACAGCTGGAGAATTAGAAAAAGAAAGAAGAAAAGAGGCGTGGGGTGGGAGGTCAAGACTAGGTAGCTTTACATTTTAGCCAAAAGTGATCCCTTTGCCCCAGAAGGAGTGAGGCCATTTGGATTTCCACACCCTGTTTTCTCAGGTATAGAGAATAGAAGAATAAGTTACCAGAAATCGGGTATTCCCTTAGCAAGTATGAAGAGGAATTTAATACTTCTCTCATATAACTTGTTTACTGCTCCTCTCTTATAATTCATATTCCAGGAATGATCACATAAATTCTCTGTAAACAGTAGCTAGCATTTTACTATCACACAGCCAAATAAAAAGCACTCGTGGAAAAGTTCTTTGTATCTGAACTATGATCTTGAGAAGGGAGCCCTGTCAGTACTTAGTCAAAAGATACTTTATGTCCCTTCTTGTACTAGAGTAAGAACAACAGCAGACTCTTTTATTTGTGCTTTATTTTCTGGGGGTAGTTTTAGCTTTGCAAGCAATCTGAGCAACTATGCAGAATTTCTTATTAAATGTTATTTAAATGTAATAAATTAAAAATGATAATGCTCTGGTTAAATAGCTAAATAACCTTAAATAATCTTGGTATATTCCTGGGCATTTAGACAGATGAAAACTTTGCATATTTAATCACTTATATAATAGCAAAATGCTCCTGGGTTCTGACTGAGGCACACTGACTTTGGGAAAACATGGTTTCTGAAGATCCACTGTATAATGACATTCTCTCTGCTTACATTCCACATTGTCTACCCGAAATGCCCTCCTACTAACATTTACTCAGATGGGACACGTCCTTATAGGAGAGCAGAGAGTTTTCTAGATCATCTAGTCGTTTTTTATATGAAGAGTGACCAAGATCCACAGATATTCAGGGATTTGTCTGGACACATACAGTGGTGATGTTAGGACCTCTACCAGTCCCTAACTCTATGTTCAGTGCTTTTTCTACTTCCACAGCAAAACAGAATCCAGCAGGAAAATATCTGAAATGTCTCCTTCAGCTTCCATTCCTAGGGGCAAGTGTTATTTACAAATAGGGAATTGGAAGCAGTCCAGTATAATTAGGCATGATCCTTATTGATGACTATTGCTACCAAATATGATTTTAATTCTATGCAACACAGATTTTATTTAAATTATTTTAAATGGCTAATGGCCAAATTATATTAACCTTTAGCTAACCAGACCAAAGGATCTTTCGAAGATGGCAAATTCAATTAATATAAAGGCGTGGCAGTCTATTTATAGTAAACATATTTTTAATTTCTTTGAGAACTTCTGAGAGCACTGTCAATGTATGGCGTTCTGAATTGGAGGAGACATATTATCCTGAAAGAGTACTGTAATGTTGTTTAGCTCTGACAGGAGAATTCTCAGGGTAAGGATGCTTGAAAGTCTTTATCAGTGTCCTTATAGGAGAAATGATCCACTTGCAAATGATGGAGATGGAGGATAGGTTTAAATTGCACTTCTTTTTATAACTTTGTGAATTTCTTTTTAGTGTATGTCTCTTTCAAAAGATGAAGTTATAATGGTACTAATACTAGTGGTGTGGAAGGTTACAATGGCTGAACACCATCTCTCTCAAACATTTATTCCATTTAAACAAAAATACCTGATAGCATTTCCATTATTCACAAGAAATCACACAATATAATGGTTTCTAGCACTCCTTTTGTAATAGCTTATTTAAATACTTGGGGCTGCAATTCAGATTTCCACTTTGTTCAGACTTCACAGAAATACTTTATTCAATTGATCACATTTTTATTCTTTATTGTACTCTAAATCGCCTTTGATTTCTTAGAACACCAGAAATAAAAATCAAGTCTCTAGTCATGTAAAATAAAAAATTCTTCCCCGTGCATTTACTTAAAAACAAAGTAAGAACTAAAACCAAGCCAAACCAAAGTAATAAATAAAAAAAAAAAAAAAGAAAAAAGAAAAAAAAATACTTCCTGACCAATAATTTAACAATTAAAGCGTATTATATAAAAAGGGGGCAGCTATGTTCTATGGATTGTTTTATATTTTAAAAATTTGATATTTTGTGAACATAGGGTTTTCTTGGGTGGAAATTTTATTTCAGCAATCTTTGTGATATTAGACATTTGTGAAGACAACCAGAAACCTCAGTTGATGCTTTTAGTGATTGACTGAATCAGATTGAAGATAACCCTACCCCCCAAAATAAATCTCATAAATATACAAGCAATCACAAAAACTGGCTAAAATCTTAACTTTTAATAAGCTTGTGTTTCAGCAGTGATTTAAATTTAAAGAATGACTGTAGCCACTGCAGCTGACACATCTCTTTATAAAAAACTTTATCCCAGAATGTATCCTAGAAAAAGCTTGAAAGCCCTTCAGGGCACTCGTAGAGAAAAAAGAGAAATAAAGCTAAAAACTCAATGGTAACATAATATATATTAAGTTTATTTCAAAGATGCTCTTAATCTTGCCTTTATGCAAATAAGAGAAAGTCTGTTAAAATTAATCCACAGAACAAGAGCAATTCAATTACCACAGCAAAGGTGACATGAGCTGCCAAGAGAAAGGAATTCAGACTGGTACAGTTTGCTTTTTTCTCCGAGTCCCTCCCAGGTGAAAATGAAGCACCTATGGTGGCATATAGGATATTTGACTTTATTATGATAGTGCTGCAGCCCCTAAAGGAAAGATTCATGGAAACATACCAGTGTGTGTCTTGATATATATAATAGAAGTAAAAGACTCCACTGTTACAATACATAATTTAACTATGCAAATACAGACTTAGGTGTGCAGTGATTTATCCATTTGCAATAGCTTGAAATTCTTTGAGAGGATTTTAAAAGACTTTATTGTCTAAAAATGAATATTTATAATGCTTTAAGGACAGTGGTTACTTAACAGCTAGCTGTAATGTTTGGAATCAATAAAGAATGAAATGAAAAAACATATGTAGGAAAACTTCCAAGTGGGTTTTGGAGAGATTCTGTGAAGACATGCATCAAATTACTTGAATTGATATACTTCCTTTTAGAATATGATACCTGCATGTATATTTCTCATATATATGTATGTATGTATACATAAAACCTATGTGGGTTGAGTTTTATTCAGATACCCTCAATGGCAATTAAGGTACTCTCCTATTTATTGTTCTTTTTTCTTTAGTCCCGGGAAGCTAAAATATTTCTTTTAAGATCATGTGAAAATGTTTTTATATATTGAAACAGAAACATCAAAATTCATTAAGAACAAAGCTCTGGAATATTAATCTGTCTGCCAGTTCTCAGCTTAGTGTGAATTCATCTGTTTGTAAGTCTTGAAAGTAGATATCAAAATAGAAATGCTCAGTAATGATTTCGGTAGTATTAACCAATTCGCCTTTTATTAAAAGCACAATGCTTGATAATCTTGCGATATCTGTGATCTGAGTAAACTGATCAGTAAATTAGAAAAGCAGTTTTCCTTCCCACATTTTATCCTAAATCTATATGAAGAAGCATCCATTACTTGCAAAGTTTCAAATGTTATTTGATTTATATGCACTTGAAAGAAAGATTTCCCCTTGAAACGACGAGGACAAAATGTCCAAAGACATGGTAAATATATAGTTTCTTAATTGCAAAGCCAAAATAGATTACACACAGCCTTGCAAAAATCTAAGACATCTGCTTTGTTTGAGGCAGGAAGAAAGACATCTGGGGGCTTGAATGTTTCTTTGTGACCTGCTCCAGTGTGAGTAACCTTGTAGTTAACTAGGCATTTAGTCAGGTCTCAGAAAGATCATTGCCTGGACTTTGCCTCAGAGGCTGATGGGGACCCAGGCCAAAGCCGAAATGTCATAACCAAAAGCTCACTGATGCCAGGCAGTCGGGGGAAAGTGTCATAACTGGGGCAGTGTAATACCAGCCATCAACCATCTCTCTCTCTGGCAGTCACAAACCTGCACACATGAAATAATCGATGGGGCAGAAAAAAAATTTTGAATCTAAAAATAAAAATGTCAGCACCAAATCTTCTAGAATCATTTTGTTTTCTGACTGATTTGTAATTCTGTTATTATTTTCAAATCTCCTTAAATGCTGGGGTCTTTTGTCATGCAGGAAACCTCTGGTGATTTCATATGGCATTGATTGAATAAGTTCACATTAAAAAAATTTCAATTATGGGCTTCTGCAATTATGTTTGACTTCTCTAACTGCAAAGAAGCCACAATAAAGTAGCTCTTACTGCTGTTTGGTTATATTCCTGGGTAATGTTAATGTGTGTTCAGTGTAGCACAAAGTGGTTTATTTGTTCAAAGCTGCCTCCTTGATGTTTGGGTTTGCTTGTTCATCGGCCAAAATGAGCACCCTTCTCCTCGTGTTCCCATTCCCTGTGTGACTTTGTAACGGAGTCCAGATGCAGTACGGGTGCTTGTGCTGCTTGACAAAAAAACTAAACCCCCAAACTGCCTGAGAGTTGTTGATAAATCTTTCCTTTGGAATTATACTTGTCTAAATGGCAGAGATACAAGATTCACTTTTTATTCAGTATTTGAATGCGTGGACGGCACATTTAATTGCTCCCCATAGG
Source organism: Ursus maritimus (assembly GCF_017311325.1). Classification (NCBI taxonomy): domain Eukaryota; kingdom Metazoa; phylum Chordata; class Mammalia; order Carnivora; family Ursidae; genus Ursus; species Ursus maritimus. The sequence goes on along the minus strand of NW_024426119.1, from coordinate 4,776,982 downwards.
CAGGAATTTGGCAGCGAGAAAGCGCGTTTTAATCGGTCTGTCTAGCTATATTTTAAAACACCCCTTACCACAGTGCCTGCATATTTGTGTTGGCATTAACAAAACAAAAATGTGTATTGGACTTGAAAGGTGTTTTGATGGTAGGTAAACACATTTATTTTTCACCTGATTCTGTTTTCTGTACTTGCCATGCCAGAAAGGCAGCCGAGAGGATGGTGCTTGCATTAGGGGGAACTAAAAACTGAGGGTTTTATTTCTCAAGTACTGCCTTTAGAATGTGGGTTAGTTTAATTAAGCTACAAAATACCCAATGGTGGAGTTTAGAAAACAGACCCAAGAGTAGAAAAGAGAGGTTTTTGTCCTTAGCTAGTAAAGCAGCTGCAAATGAGCTAATGAACCAGATGCTTTACTTTAAAAATATTTGATTTCCTTGATTAAAAGAGTGATTCTCTTTATATGTTCATCATCACTCTTTATGAAAAGTATTAATATAACATGTGACTGATTCTCCAGTGTATAGAAACATAGTATCAATAGCTGGACTGCAAATTTTCGTAAACACCACAATATTAAAATTCAGTGTTGTTTTATGAACAAGATCAGGAATAGTTAAATTGGAAAATTATTTGTACTCCTTTGGGGAAGCACTTTTTCCTGATCTCTCTCTTATATCATAGAAAGACCTCTTTCACTGTAAAAATGCCCTGATATTCAAATATCTTACTTTTGACATCTCTCACATTGTAAATTGTTTCTACTTTTTTCAAAATAGCATCTCACTTGTATCCTGCACTTTACTTTGAAAGCTCCTTCTCATGCTTGTCTTGTTTTGAAATAACATGGATTCTAGAGGCAGGCAAACGGAGTTATGATATAGGGCCTTCTCCTTACTTGTTCTAGCTCTTAGACATGCTTAACTCCCCTGTAGCCAGCCTTTTCGCAATGGCCTTATCTGGCCACTCGCCTTGCAGATTAAAACATAGTCCGATCATTTGGCTTATATTCAAGGCAACTGTTGTCTCCTTCCCTGAAATGACATAGCATTTGTTAGTTTGCATTAATTTTTAAAAAACGTCAGTAGTATGTAATAGCAGAAAAAAAAGTTTTCTGCTTTGTCAGGAAATTAACAATGTACCAAAATAAAAAATAAGTACTAACAGCCTGCTGTGGAAGGAGATGCTGGAAGCAAGCAAAATTGAGGCTGCTGCCTTGACAGTTGAGAGAAAAGATTCTTGAGGAAGGGGGAAAAAAGGATTTTTCTATAAATTTAAAGAATTTCTCCCAATTATGTCTCTGTAAAGCTTACTTTTCTAATGTTTAAGAGCGGTATCCTCTATTACCACACTTATTATAGCGAAATGTAGGAATGCATGAGTGGTGGGTGTTTTGTTGTGACATCTGAACTATTTGTAAATATTGTTCACAGCTTTCTTAGCATATTTTAGCGAGGCAACATTTCAGGAAAGTATAATTTATTGCACATGATATAGATGGTGAGCTTCCCAACCCATTTGTTGTAGATGTGTTTGCACAAAAGAAAACTGACACCAGGCATATTAGATTAAAGTAGCAGATTTCTGTCTGTGGGTCTGGAGTCCCTGTAGCGGTTGCTCTGCCTTTCTAAAAACATGAGTGAGGCCAAGAGCTCCATCCCAAATAATGTAGTGCCAGCACGGTTGGGGAAACCGTACCATGTTTGCTTGTTTGTATTTATATGTGTGTGTGTGTGTGTGGGTATGTACGCGTGTATGCACTTGTGTGTGTATGCATGCGTGTGTATGTGTGTTTATTTGTGTGTGTGTGTGTGTGTATGTATGTATGTATTTTTGCCCAGGCAGGCTCCTATGATTGTGGCGTACAACCTCAACTCCACTTTGCATGGTATTTTCTTTTTTCACTTCCCACATGAAAAAAAATACATAGACAGTCTTTGCCTATGTTGCCTTATTTGGCTTTGTCTTATTCTTTTAAATTTTCCTCAAAGAGAGATAAAGGTCTTAGAAGAAGTGTTAAGATGCTTTCTTTTTCCTCTCTTTTCCCTGCCCACTTTAAGTGACTACGAAAACAAGTTCTACTTTAGCTAGTTTTTTTTGTTGTTGTTGTTTTGTTTTTTTTAAAGATTTTATTTATTTATGTGACAGAGAGACAGCTAGCGAAAGAGGGAACACAGCAGGGGAGTGGGAGAGGAAGAAGCAGGTTCCCAGCAGAGGAGCCCGATGTGGGACTCGATCCCAGAACGCTGGGATCACGCCCTGAGCCGAAGGCAGGCGCTTAACGACTGCGCCACCCAGGCGCCCCTAGTTTGTTTGTTTTTTAAGCTGTCGTATTTTTTTGGAAGAAGAAAGAGTTGGGACTATTTTGAAAAGCTGCTTTGTTTTCAGAATACAAGTGAATTATTTGGGAAGTAAAGCCTGTTTGTTTTCAATAAAGGAGGGCTTGGCAAACTTGATCCCCCTCCCCTCCTTTTCTCTTCTTCCTCCTCCTTGGGGGAATTATTAGCTCAACTTCACTTGAAAAGCTGCAATTATTGAGTGCCTACTGTGTTTCAGTCCTGTAATAGTAATTTTACAGTAGCTCTGTGAGGAAAATGGGATTGTCCCCATTTTACAGAGGTGGAAACTGAGACTGAAGGAATGAAAAAAACTTGTCCAAGAGCCCACAGCCGGTCAGACGCATGCCAGGGTGTGAATCTCAGGTTGTTTGACTTCAGAGCCGATGCCCTTTGCCCTCTACCACACGGCCTTTGAAGTAAAGATAAATGTGGCATCTGTTCTTGTGGTGGAGCAGTTATCAACCATGCCTGCGAATCAGAATCAGCTCTGTGGAATATTAAAAAAATTCACATTTGGTTCCCACTCCTGAAAATCTCATTTAGTAGATTTAGGTTGAGAAACTGGCATCTGTGTTTTTTGAAACACCACAAGTTTCTGATGCCTGGCCTGAAGAGTCACAGACATAGAGTGTCCCTCCCTCTCTCCCAGATAGTATTAAGACAGTTCTGATAAGACAGAGGACATTTGTATTAAGTTGGCACCAGATGTAGTATTTGTTGGTTCTTAGTGTAGCCGATACACTGTTCTCTCTAAGTTTCCATTCTTTTTCATTCATTTTTTTTGAATCAATAATCTAGAACGGCCACTGATACATTCTGGTAGAATGGCAGGAAGTATTGTTTTTAGAGGCATTTTAATCTGTTAAGGATAACAACCAGCACAAGCAAAATGGTGACCTGTGGGTTGAGGACACAATACCAAGTCACTCATTACAGAAGTAATTTTGCAATTTCCTTAGCTGAGGATATTTGTTTAATTTTTGTCATTCTCAGAGGTTTTGAGAGTCTACATCTGATTCTCAATGGCATCAATATCAGTGTTAGGAGCCCTGGGTGAGAAAGCCTAGTTTGCCTAGTAACTTCAAATTTGCTATTCAGTTCACTAATTTCATATAATATATTTAAAAAAATATATTTAAGTAATCTCTACACCCAACATAGGGCTTGAACTCATGATCCTGAGATCAAGAGGCACATGCTCTTCAGACTGAGCCAGCCAGGTGCCCCAATTTCATAATATATTAAAATGAAGACCAAGAAGAGCCCCTCTTCAAACTTCCTAGAAGTCTTGTGCGTAGCTTACAGTATGTATTACTAAATCATACACAGTTTGAATAGCACCATTCATGCCCTGATTACACCTGCTTCTGGCATTGAACCATCATAAATGCTATAGGGTACCTCTGTAATGAATTTTCTGAAAATAGGCTAAAATACTTCTTTTCTATGGTCTCTCAGCTAATGGTTTGTGCCAATAAATTGACTACTGTGTAGAAACCAGCAGGATATGAAAATGTTCAGCTTATGGCTTACTAAAGCTGGAAAAATGACACATAGTGCTGATTTCATTTACCTGAGAGCACCTCCCAAGTCTCACAAACCATTTGCAGGCATTTTGCCATCAATGAATATAACTGATCTCACGAGGATTACCCAAGTAACAATGCAGAAAAACATCTTTAGGGAAATCTGATCTCAGCCCCAAAGTCTATATACCAAGCATTATTTAAATTAAATTAAAATGGAAGTATTTTTTAAAAGTCAGTAGCCCAAAGGTCCTGTTCCTAGTCTGATACATGTATTTGCTGTCTTATAAAATAAAATTTGCTCTTTTATAAAATATTCCTGGCATTTTCAAACGACATGCTTGTGTACATCCTCTACACATATCTTAGTTAAAAACACCATCCAGTGAGGTTTTACGATGAAAATGTTCCATCCCACTTTTTACCTCCTTTCGCTGGTGCCTCACCCCCTACCTGCCCAGAAACAAAGGCGTAAATGCTGAAGCAGTCGAGACACATCTGTCTCTGTAACAGAGAAGCAAGTGATTCTGCATGACTGTCCCTAATGGTACCAGCATGATCTCTGCCTGGCTGAACCCAGCAAAGACCCAGGGATTCATGGATGACTTGCAAATGTTCCCTCTTGCTTTCTAAGTGAAAACATACATTGAAAAAGACCCCCAGTTTATATATAAAGTATAAGCAGCAAAGGTGTGCTGTCTTAATTTTCAGTCTAACCCTCAAGACATCCTCCATGGCATCAGTATTAAAGCAGGAACCAGGACTACATTTTCCTACTCGATAATAAGCTATGGAAGTTGCATGGGGTCGAGTCTCTAGGAAATCCCCTCTTTCTTTGAAAAAATGTCATTGGTAAGATAGGAGATTGGCACCACAATGAGCAAAATATAGTGCGGGCTGATACGCATTGTCAGGTAGAATTTGGTTTGAGACACTGACTTTTGTCTGCGTGGTGTCTCCGTTCCAAAGAAGATGGAAGATGCAAAATTGCAAGTTTCCAATCTCTGGTTAATGTGGTCTATACAACTGAATAATGTATAAGGAGATGTTCCTTTGATAATGTCACAATTATTCATTGTACAGCCATAAACTCAAATATTCACATTAACAGCTAGGTATTATTTTTCTTCTCTGAAATTAAGTGAGCGGCATCAGTGGTCATAAATGAGAGCATTCATCAAAGGCGGAGCCATGGCAGAGGATTAAGAGAATGCTGATGAAGTGTCCAGATTCCCATAACTTGGAATGGAGCTGCATTCAGCATTCCTTTATTATCCATCTGCCACATAACAAAAAGTCTCCTATATTTAATGCAGGTTTGCCCTAGGCCACGTAATAGGATTAGGAATAATTTCTACAAATTTACAAAAACAAATCACATGGGAAGGCTTAGAATTTGCTAATAATTTCTCCATAGCTGGGAGATCAAAGGGTTGTAAGAGTCCCTAGCCAGGCGGTAGTTTGACCCTGGCCAGCCGTTTTTAATGAAAGGGTTAATCTTCTCCGAGGTGACCATAGAGGAGCAGATAGTGTGACCAAAGGCAGATTCAGGCCCCCAAAAAACAAGGAAGAAAATGGTCTGCAAAGTACAACAGCAAGAAAACATTTACAGAATCACACTACATTTTCTGGTTAGAAAAAAATGAAACTGCAGAATCTCATTGAGAGAGGCGAGACAAAGGAAGCGGGCCGGCTGAGAAGCAAACCAGGAAAGATCAAAACCACTCACCATTGCCTTGAGGAAAAAAGAAATTAGGCTGCTTGCTTCTCCTTTTAAAGGTTGACTCCTTTGTGGTCAGGTGAGGGCCGTCACCTCTTGCCCTCTCCCACTGTTCTGTTGGTCTGGGAGGAGGAGCAGCCCACCTGGCAGGGTCTACCAGCACAGGAAGCCAAGGGCCTTGTAAGGTGGGGCCGCTTCAGGTACACCACTTCGGAGTAGGCGCACTGGCTCAGAAAAATCATGAATTCTTATAAGGACTTGCCCCATTCTTAAAGGGAAATGAAGGTGAACAAAGGCATATTTAAAAAAAAATGAGGGCAGTTAGGATGAATAGCATTTCTCCAGTGTCTTCCAAGCTCTTTATTACTAATTTTGATGAGTGGCAACCTGTAGCCCAAATCTCCTGTCCTGCCTTGTCTTCATCAGTGGCTGGAACAATGTAGTCAGGGCTTGCACATGTCAAGAGCCCCATCTGCTCTTTTTCCTAGCAATGGTTCGGGGGTCCCATTGCCAGCAGCATGACTTGTTCTCAAGACATCCTGAACAGAGTGCTGTGTTTCTTCTTTATCTGTTGTGCCACTTATCGAATGGAGGGCTTAAATATAGAATCTGTCTGAGGTAGAAGAGAGGGTAAATAATTTCATAGTCTCTCTGAAGGGTGAGTTAGCTCTTTGATGGGGGTGAGAGGTTTCTGTTACTAAGCCTCTTAATCTGGGAGTTGATCCAGCGAGAGGGAGATCAAAGTTGCCTGCTCACCCACCTCTATTACTTGTTGGTCTGTTAAGACTGAGGTAAAGTGCTTCTCAGAAATCTCACTAAAAGAGATTGGCTTGAGAGAAAAGGAAGGAGGTTGATTGAAGACATGGTAGCAATAGTCAAAATGATGATGTCAGAATGAGGGAAATTCGGTTTTTCCTTATTCCTTTCTTTTCCCTCCTAGCTCCTGATAAGAAGCAGGCTTATGATAGATCCAGCTCTTGTCTGGAAAGAGGTCAGAATGCATCAACTTCTTTCCTCCAGGGCACTGTGATCCTCTCACTCCTTTCCTTAGAATTGAGAAAAACTGATTATGGATTATTTCTGGGCTTTACTGAAGTTGGTAAAGGATAAATATCAAGATGGACTTACAAAAACTTAATATCCTGCATTCCAGGGGCACCTGGGTGGCTCAGTCGTAAAGTGTCTGCCTTCGGCTCAGGGCGTGATCCCAGCGTTCTGGGATAGAGCCCCACATCAGGCTCTCCTGCTGGGAGCCTGCTTCTTCCTCTCCCACTCCCACTGCTTGTGTTCCCTCTCTCGCTGGCTGTCTCTCTCTGTCAAATAAATAAATAAAATCTTAAAAAAAAATCCTGCATTCCAGTTTCTGACAATGCCAATTTTATTTGTATTGGCAGTATGGAAGAATGGTTGGTTCTTTTGGCAGAAACAGCAGATCTGAGACATAAAAAACAGACCATCTTGGCACTCATACTTGTGTGTGAGTATTGACTTATAAGAAGTAGGGAGTCTCAAGGACATATCTAGTCAACACTTAAGTAACAAGCTGAGAAGTCAAATTCAGTTTCATTCTTGGTTTGTCTTTGACTTGGTGAATACTTCTTATGTAAGGGGTGCTGTCCCAAATGCTGTACATGTATCAGTTCTTTCAATCCACCCATAATCCTGTAATGGAAGAATATGTATTACTTACACCTTATAGATGAAGAAACTGATTCTTAGAGAAGTTAGCTAATTTAGTTAAGAGATGAGCGGGATCTTGAAGGTAACCGAGTTTTGTCTTTATTTCATTATTCAGATGATTAAATCATTTGGGGGTAATTGACTTAAATTAGGTCACATACTTAGTGGGAGAGCTTGGGCAAGAGAACCTAAGCTCCTGATTACCTGCCTGTGCAGAATCCTTTCCATGAGAACATACTGTTTCCCTGCTGAGCCCCCAACTAGAAAGCCCTACCCTTTTCTCTTAACATGGATTTCTATCACTTCTTTTAAGCACAACAGACTAATTCATTTAATCAGCAATCGTTAAAAACCCACTGATGAGTCAAGCGCTGTGTTAAATTTTGGGGATGTGAAGATGAATAGAACATATTCTCTCCTTACCCTTGAAACTCTCTCTCCAGGGGGAGAGAAAGAGAGAGTTGTAAATTGGCAAGGACAATGCTGTCTGTGGAGGTATGTATCTTGTGTGCTATGACAGCTTCAAGGAAGAAGACAGAACTCTTAATGGTATAAAGTCAGCTATCACTTCACGGAGGAACTTATATTTGAAGTTTGACGTCTCTAAGGATAAATAGGATTTTACCAGGTGAACAAGGAAAAAGAAGATACTTGAAGAACAGAATGGGTGAAATCACGGAAGTATTAGAATGAATGACCCATTGAAGAACTGAATTCAGGTCAGAATAAATATATTGGACTGTACTTTTAGTTGAATGCTGTGAAAGTAGAGGCCAGATAGGAAATGATGAGTGTCTGAACTGTGACAATGAGAATGACAGGGAGAGAACAGATCTGAGAGATAAAAAGTGATATTGGCAGGACCTTGTAACATGGGAGGTTAAGAAGAAGGACTCCCCAGTTTCTTTCTCCAGTGACTAGGCACATGGTGGTACTTTTCACTGATGTAAGACAGATGTAACAGAGTAGGTAGATAAGATAATTACTTGGAAAGTAGAATTTAAGTGTCTGTTGGACGCCGAAGGCACACTTGTACACCTGACTGTTGGAAATATGGGTCTGGAACTCAAGGGAGACAACTGGGTGGGCGATAAAGATGGGGCATCTTCATATAGGTGGGAAATGAACCCGTGAAATAGATGAGATCTTTTCAAGGAGAGTATATGGAGTGATAAGAGGGCAACGTCCCATTGCTTCAGGAGCAGACAGAGTATGAGAAGCCTGCAAATAAAACAGAGAGGGAGCTTTTGTCAGAGGAGCAAGAAAATAACCAGACAAAAAGATTTATGGCATGGAAGGGAAAGTGGGAGGGGGGCAGTCAGTACAGAGGGAATGGTCAGTGGTGTTGTCCAGAGGTCAAGGAAATTAAGGACTGGAAGTAGCCATTAGGTATACCAAATATTAAGAATGGGGATTGGAATAGAACAGTTTTAGAAGCCTGATTTGAAGGAGCTGTGTGAGTGAATGAATGGTTGGGAGAAAAGATGGACAGTGGAGTTTGAAAACAAAAGGAAGGTGGAAGAGAAGGCATTCTCGAGACCTAGGTAAAAGACCAAGGGCATAATAAACCTATATATGCTCATGGGAGGATCAGACAAGAGCACTGGTTGAAGACATGGAGCAAGTTCCCAGGGAAGGAGTTGTGACTGAATGGAATCAAGAGCTCATATAGTCAGGTGGCCTCAGTCATGACTTAGCCTCAACAGGCATATGAATAGAGGTGACATCTTTCCCCTAGACCATCTCTTCGAAGCCAGTAGTATACCTGGGGGTTTGTGGAGCTTCCTGGCAGTGGTCTGGGGAAGATTTGAATGGCAGAGGCTAAGAGTGAGATGGGCAAGGGACTGTTTAGAAGTCATATTAAGGGGGAAACATGTTCAGGTGGTGAGGGTAGGGATGGGAAGAGGGACTGAATAAAAGTCATGTTTTAGGGATAAGGTGAGAGAAAACAAAGAGATTACTCTTCATAATGACAGAGGAAATCTGTACACAACCCTAACTTAGCCGCAGGGCTTCAGAGTTAAATGCAATCTTGGTGGCAGTGTTACAGCTTTCATGGAATTTTTGTAACCCATTCTCCTGTCAGCTATGTGTAAACTGAATGGATGAAAGGGATGTGTGTGCTTGTTGAAAGAGCTCTTTCTCAAAATACCAGAATATTTTGGGACCAGGCCGTTTAGCCCCCTTCTGGAGCTATCAATACACAGAGATGGGGAAATCTTCATTCTCTCTTGTTTTTACCAACACCAAAGGGACAATGGTGTTATTTCTCCTCTGTCCTTTGGTGGATACTGAGGATTCCATTTTGCTGGGTGGCAGGCAACAGCTGCAGATTGGATGGTAGCAAGAATGGGAAGGCTTGTCTCCCAGGGGGAAAAAAAAAACAAAAACAAATTGTCTCGCAGAGGTCTGAAACTCTCTGAGAGATGAAGCACCAGTTCACCATCATGCAGAAGGAAGGAGGGAGTCGGCATTCTTTTTTACACAAGTATCACTGGCTGCTCAGCAGGAATCATTGTGCAGGCAATGGTGACTGTGGATGTTGGCAGTGTTGGCAGTGGCTGTAGTGGCTTTTTTGGAGATGCTGGTGATAGAGTGCCAGTTTTCAGTATTTCAATCAGAACTCCCATGTTTGGTTTCCCAGGGCCAATCCACGGGAACACTGAGAGCAAGCATTGTGTTGTTGGAGTAGAGTATATAAAATAGATACCGTCCGGAATTCCAATCACGGCCTTCCCAAGTACTGGGGCAGGTTATTGAACTTCCTAAACCCCAGTTTCCCATCTGACACTACCTCTTCAGGCGGTTCTGATACTTTAAACCTTTTGGATAGTGTAGGTAATCTGAAAACAGCCAGCAATAAAGCCTTTGCCAACAAGCAGCTCCCTGGAAGTTGTAGCACTTTGTTACTGGCTTGGAGGGTGGGACCTGAATGAATGGAGGTTGGTGATCCTGAGATCTGAATGTTAATGTTAGTGGCTGCATTGATGTCATAGGTTGGGGGAACTGGGACCTTGTAATTAAATTGTTCCCCATCTTCCCACTTAAGCGTAGTAAGCAAGTTTACTCAAAGTTAAGAAGAAAGGAGAGACAGTTGATTACATTAGGATGCTGCTGAGCTTTCAAAAACAAATGGATTCCTGGGTCTGTATGCTCAGTCTACAGCATATCCTGTTCAGGTACATATTCTCCCCTCTCTTCCACTTTCTCCAACTTCATTAATTGTATTTTCAAGCTGTTTTTCAATATTCTAAAGGAAGATACAGATATATCTACTTACTGCTGACTCTGCTACTTATTTTAATTCTATTGATGTAAAAAATTTCACAGAGGTAGAAAAGATAGCAGTCTTGGTTGATTCAGAGCTCTTACTGTGTTTCTTAAAGTGTGTTTTGTGGAGCTTCTCATTGGATGTTAATGCATCCTGTGAAATAAGGACCCTTATTTCACAGACTGGGCAAGCTGGGCTAAAGAGATTTCATTTCTGTAGTAAAAATTTCCCAGAGACTTATTATGCCCCTATGCATTTGGATGTCCCAAACTTATTTTATCCTTGAAATATTTGTTTCAGTACTATTGCAGAACTTGTGTTCAATGGATCAAGCTTTGGGAAGATTATTTCTAAGAAAACACAGGGCAGGCAGGACTCTTGGGATCTGAGATGTTACAGTGGAAGTAGTCCTCTGGAATCTTTTAGAGGAGTGAGGAGAGAAAAAAAAAAGGGAGATTTTAGAAACTAGCTTTTGGTGTTCTGTGTTCTTTCTCCAACACGATCCCAGATTATTCCCTGTAGCACTTAATCAGAACTAGGAAATTTGGAGTGGGGGAATTCAATGGTAACTGTCAGGCAGAATTCTTTGTTATTCTTCAACAAGTGGTATGGCAGTGCAATCCTGTGTAGGAGTTTTGTTGTTGTTGTTTTTATACCAGAGACTGACCCTGTGTTTTTATTCAACAAACGGCAGTGATTTCTGGCAACAGCAATTTCTGTAGCAAGTACTCTGAATAGTGATCGGGCCAGGGATATGATGTATTTTATAATAGTAACTAAAACACATCATAAAGTGTTGTTACGAATATATTTTTAAAGAGGACTTTTGTTGCTTCATTCCCCCTTCTGATTACCCCCCCTTTCTTTATCCCTTTCTTCTCCTACCGATCTTCCTAGTTCTATGTTCCATAGATGAGAGAAACCATATGATAATTGTCTTTCTCTGCTTGACTTATTTCACTTAGCATTATCTCCTCCAGTGCCGTCCATGTTGCAGCAGAAGCATGAGAGACTATGGACTCTGAGAAACAAACTGAGGGCTTCAGAGGGGAGGGGGGCGGGGGAATGGGATAGACCGGTGATGGGTAGTAAGGAGGGCACGTATTGCATGGTGCACTGGGTGTTATACGCAACGAATGAAGCATCGAACCTTACATCAAAAACCAGGGATGTACTGTATGGTGACTAACATAATATAATAAAAAATATTATTATAATAAAAAAATAAAAAAAATAGAGGACTTTTGTATAGGATTTAACTCTTTCATCTCTTCTTAATGATTATCTCTTAACTACGGCATGATGGGAACTCTCTTTTTCAGGATACATAATTGTTCACTATTTTAATTACACTAGATAACCCATGTGGAAATTTACTTACCTGGTTAATGATTCTTTTTCTTTTTTTTTTTAAGGTTTTTTAAAAATTTATTTTTTAAAAGTTAACATGTGCCTAAAAGGAAACTGAAAAACACGAGAAGGAAAGAACAAAGTCATCCATAATCACAAGCAGTTTACAGTTTGACTTCTAGGTCCCCAGTGTGTATCTACACAAGTAAGCATTTTAATGTAATTAAGGCTGTACAGTTATGTGTCATACTTTTTCATTCATACACCATGAATATTTACCATTTCAAAGTCTCCAAACTGTGAGTATTTTGGTAACCAAAAATACACTACACCAACTTCATCTGAAAGAAAAAAAAAATGTAATCCTGCCTTTCTTGGTGACAAAAATTTCATAAAAGACAAAAATGGTTAATGATTCTTAACCAGGGATCAGTAGGCATAAAAAGTTCTGTATAGCTATTTAAAAATAGATGAGACTGGGCCCACACCCACAGTTCTGGTGGGATTTGTGAGGGGCTCTCAGGTCTGTGGTTTTCATAGTGCTTCTCGGGTGATTCTGATACATACCTTGAGTTGAGAATCCTTGAGATGAATATAACTAAAATAATAGAAATGGATTATTTTTCATTTATGAAACAGCATGGTGTGCTAGACTTCACACCGTTCTCATTGATGATAGTGCCTGTAAGAATGTACATTTTAAAGTAAAAATGATTAGCCAACACCCTTATTTGTGTCTGGGTGTCCTATCATCTAAACATTCCTTTAGAGGGAAATTTGGTTATCAGTGGTCGAGGGGGAAAGGCAGGAGACTGGCTCATCTTCTTGTAGAGTGTTAGGTACTAGACTCCTTTTTTTGAGGAAAATTCCGTAAGACTGTGGTTTATAGGCACTTTTGATGAAGGGAAATGTGATATTTCAGGGTAAGGAAAATAAGGAGCAGCAGAGTCTCTGGGGGTTGCTGTATCAAGAGACGGGGTAATGAGCAGGGAGTAATGGAGCTGAGCTTTCATTTCTTGGCTTGATGTTCACGCCAGCTCATTCTACTCACATCGTTGGTACAACTACCAGTGATGATATTTTGGGTTTGCAAATAACAGAGAAACTTAAGCCACTTGGTGTTTCCATGAGGACATTGCTTAAAAAATGGCCATGAACAATTTTGCAGAAAATGGGATGTTTGTCAAACTAGAGGATCAAATTCTGTTATCCTTCTGTGTGGGTAGGAGGAGATCCTGGTTAACAGTATTACAACATCTGTAAATCTCCTAAGTAAGCTTCCTAGGATGGAATGGTCAAATGATAGCTTACTGTACAGAGTGGAATATCGAATTATCCTCATATTAACAATTTCACCTTTTTTGTTTTTCTGACCTGCTAGCAAGCTAAAAAATGGCTTTTGAGAGAAAAGGTTGGGATTTCACTAACTGTGGAGTGGGTGAGAGGGTGATGTGTCTAAGACATCTGTCACTCTACTGATCTCCTAGGTTGATTCAGAACTGTCCTAGAATGGAATCTGAGGATAAACTGGACACTGTGTGGATTAGGGCATGAGTTTTCTTTGAGTAGCTTGGCTTAACATCTAATTGCCTCAGTTGCACACCTTTCAGAACCTTGGATTCTCATGTTGTTTCTCTTAAGAATCAACCACCTTAATCCCTACTTGTTAATCCTTCAGGGGAATTGTGCATGATATTAGTACATTATTGTGCCTGATTTTGTTTTATATATATTCAAACCATAGGAGGATGCGTGACCCTGTCTAATACCTGTTTTATTTGAAATGGATTATTTGCCTAAACTTTTCAAATTAGAACCTGACTAGAATCTTACATCCACATCCCATCCCCACAAAATACTCAACCCAAATATTACAGTATAATTGAAATTAGATTAAAAAAATTAAATGACATTTTGTGAGCTGTTTAAAAGGGTCAGCAATGTGTTTGAGTGCTACGAGATTAACCTTTGCTCATTTGGGAAAATGCAGACTTCAATAGGGATTCTGTGGCTGGTGTTGCACTTGCTAAAAGTTTAAAACAGTAATTTTTTCCTAAGAAAGGTCATCTTGAGCTAAAATGTCAAATAAATTATTTAGATTACTGAATTAGAAAAGTGAGGATCTGACAGGCTGAATTTTTTATGCACATTAGCCACAGCCAGGGTCTCTCTATGCTCTTTTTATTAGGTAAAGTGCACCCCCTTGCCTCTTATTAAAAATCTCTCCATTTACTCCAATACACTTCCTTTGATAGATGACTGCTGCTTTTGAGCATCCAAATACACGAAGCTGCTGAATTCATATGGCCTGTATTCATCTTGTGTGCCTCTAGGCCGGATTCTAGCAAAGAGGCAAACGGGAGTGGGGAAGGGGGGGGGGTGGCACAGAGGGAAGAACATACATGTAAGCGCATACTCCAACAATAATTGTTCTAGATATGCATTCAAAGATATAAGCGTGTATATAAACATATATATATATATATATATATTATGGTAAATATATATATTTAAGCAAGATAAGCTTAGACTCTAGTAAAAGAGAAACCCTTTCTAAGGATATATGGTATGTAGTATGTTTCCAATAGGGGACACACAATATTATCTTATTGTTCCCACTTAAGAAATAATATAAAAAATTTAAGTGGCTTTGTGACCATGCCACCTGATTCTAGAAGCAAGGGTACTCTTTGAAGGAACCTCTAGGTGCCACTGCCACCTTGGGGATATGGCAATTTTCTGATTAGTGCTTATTTTATAGAATACTCTGAGTCTTTTCAAAAACTTTCTTATTGCAGGTAGATGATGCCAGCATTGGTTTTATTTTACACATGAGAAAATTGAGTTATGGAGCTGTCAAAGTTAGCGATAAGGCTTGGTTACTATCACAGACTTGCAGACTTGAGTCGTAACATTGTCTCCTGGGTCCTTCTTCTCCAGGATGTCTATGTCAAATCTGTGTTTTTTTAAGCGAAGAAGTTCTTTAGAATGTTTAGCTGAATATTTTGGTACCCATAGGTGGAAATGGCATTTTCAAGTGTCTTTGTATCTTTTATACATAAAATACAGAGTATTCTGCATTTCTGTGAGATTTTTAGCTTCTACCTCTTATGTTTCTGATAAATACACGTATACCCAG
Organism: Ursus maritimus; assembly: GCF_017311325.1. Taxonomy (NCBI): domain Eukaryota; kingdom Metazoa; phylum Chordata; class Mammalia; order Carnivora; family Ursidae; genus Ursus; species Ursus maritimus. The sequence goes on along the minus strand of NW_024426119.1, from coordinate 4,761,964 downwards.
TTCCTCTTCAGTGAACTTTACTCTCTAGAATAATTATTTTTCCAAGGGGCTTTTCACATCCATCTCAAAAAATTCTCCTTATATGGCTAAGGACTGTAAGGCTTAGGGAGAACCTAAATATTATATAAGCCTGGGGTAGAGTTGAGACTAGAACTCACAATTTATAGATTATTGGTTCTGAATCTGTGGTTAAATTCCATCCATTCCTTTTCTTCCTCTTCCTTCTATAAGTTCATCCCCCTCCCCCTTTTTTGGTGTCCTCTTCTTCCTTCTGTCTTTGACTTTCTACCAACCACTCTCTTATTTGGACAATGTTGGTACCCTGTATTTCTCGGTTTCCTGGGAGTTGAACAGAGCTTAATGACTAATTCTGGCTAATGGAAAGTGGGTAGAAATGATGTGTGTCACTTCTGGGTTGAAGAACTGAAAAGCTATCATGCATCCCTCTAACTACTTTTATTGTCTTGGCAATTGTGAAGGAGGACTTGAGTTGTGATGATAAGATTAAAACTTTGAAGTCAACCCTGTGTAGATGCCCTGGAGAGGCACTGTTATCTGTAATGGATTTTCCATGTGGTAGACATTAACTTTTCTTGGGTTAAGTCTTTGGGGTTTCAGGGTTATTTATTACCACAGCATAACCTAGCTTATTCTGACTGAAACAGATTAAGGGTGACTCTTTGTTGAGAATTTTACTTTCAATAAAGAGTCATTACATTTTTTTGTTTTGTTCTTCTCTAGACCCTTTATCCTAATTATTTTACTTTTTATAGGATCTCTGGATATCTAAGTTCATATAAGGTGAGCATTCTTTTCTTATGTCCTAAGTGATTTTTCTCTGTACATTCTTAGATAATGCTTATACTTGATCTGTCTCCGAGATAGAAATAAGAAACCAGGAAGTGTTGACACAAAAAATATTATGTCCCAATATTTGTTACATGTATTTGAAGAAAAGAGTCCCGGGCAATTTTGGAGTTTACAAATGTCTAGTTCTAGAGAAAGAGTTCAAAAAGAGGAAAATGAGAGGGTTTCAAAATGTCTATTTCTTTTCTATCACTGTAAAAATAAAGACGTATTGCTTTCCCATGGCCCATTAGATCACTGAAATTTGGAATGCATGTCTGTGGTTTTCAATTGATCTTTAATTTGAAAGCATCTGAGAAGTGGTCTAGGAATTGCTGGTCCCTAAATATAATTTTCCAAATATCATCTAAATTTTTGGCATTGAAGTTACACTAACTTTAAGAGCTTAAAAAATCGGCTGATTCAATACAAAAGATAGCTCAAACTTTTTCAAGCTTAAATTCTTTGTAGGGGGGTAATACTATCTCAGGGATAATGCATTTCCAGGCAACTTTCTTAAGTTAAGAAAAGGCCCCTGGATCGAAAAAGGCTTTTTATTTGTGGCCCAAGCTATTGTAGGTTCAATTGTGTATATGTACTTGGGTATAATTCTGATTTATCCAGAATTCACTAGAGGTTGACGTAAGGGTATGTTATGCCATTTATTCACAGTTCCATGCCCAAACAACATTTCCAGAATATCCCTGGAACGAGAACTTTCAGTGATTCCTGAATTAAGTCCAAACTCCTTTGCTTCTGTGTTTCTCTATAATTTAGTCTCTTTCTCTACAAACTGCTTTCATTAGATACACTCTCTGGTTCAGTTGAACAGCTCATTCTGAGCTTAGAGGCTTAGAGGCTAACTTGGGGTTTTCTTCCTCCCTTCTTCTCTCCTATGTTGGCTTACCCATTCTTTAAGAACCAGTTCTTCCGCTAAGCATTCTTCTATTACTAAAGGCAAAAAGCTTCTAGTGGCTACCCTTGGGACTGAACTATGCTTTATTTACCTTACCTAATAAATCATAAATCTCATGCGGGAGATCTGAGAGAGAAATACATGATTTCAATCCAATGGTATATTCTAAGTAGAATAATAAACAATTGGATTAAGCTAACCCTGACTTGAAGGGACATTCGTAAGAAAGAGGAGAGCTGCATCTGAGGTGGTTTTGCAATGTGTAGCTTACACATTTCATCTGCTTATCAGTCTGGCATTCGTGGTGTGCAAGAAAGAGGTGGTTCTTTCACCTCAAGTGCTCTAGAAAGGATCATCTAAAACTGGGATATAAACAGGGGTTCATGGTTAAAACAGATCATAGGACAAGTACATTTCACACAGGAACAGGATAATCCAGAGAATCTGAATTCTCTCCACTCCAACTATTAGAAGTTCCTCACCATCTCCACTTGAGCACCACGGCTTATCTTTCACTCACTTGTAAAGGAACCCTGTCCTCCTTTGGTGTCTAACATTTTTTGGAAAGTGGGAAACAGATTTCTATGCAAAGGGTCTGAGGAACCTAGTGACACTTTTTTGTTTGTTTGTTTTCTTGGACTCTATTATATAAATAGGCTAAAATGGCCCCCGTGTATTGGCCTCTGTATTGTTTATTTCTTTATAGCAGGCTAGGAGAGTTAGCTCAAAGCCTACCAATGCCAAACTAAAAATCTTACATATGTACTTCTTAAATATCACCCAGATAAGCATATTTTAAGCCTTTGAGAGCATATACCCCACAAAATTACATCTGATATCTTCAAAATTATGCCTTTAGAGCTCTCTGGCCCAGAGACTGCAGAGTGACATGGCCTAGGCATGTAAGCTCTACCTCTGATTTCCCTGTCTCCCAAGAGTTCCATTGTCCTCCTCATCTTCTGGGTGTTGGCCCTGTGCTGCTGTCTCTGAAAAGTCTTCTACTCCTCTGGGAGGGCTTCTTTCATGCAACTCTGTCTAAGCATGGCCCAATAAAGCTTGTTGTGCAATACTGTCATCTTATAGTCCTGTCTTTTTCTTGATCAGCCCTGAAATCCTTTTTTTTTAAAAAAGATTTTATTTATTTATTTGACACAGAGAGAGACAGCCAGCGAGAGAGGGAACACAAGCAGGGGGAGTGGAAAAGGAAGAAGCAGGCTGCCAGCAGAGGAGCCTGACGTGGGGCTCGATCCCAGAACACTGGGCCCACGCCCTGAGCCGAAGGCAGACGCTTAATGACTGTGCCACCCAGGCACCCCAGCCCTGAACTCCTTGAACTTATCGCAGATACCTCTATATTTTCCCCAGAAATAAGCAAAAGTGCTGTTACCAGTTTTTGCCAACTTACTAGCCCAATCAGAATGGATACCAAATATAAGTCATTGACAGAGTTTGTATTTGTATAGCACTTCACTTTGGTAGAGTGCCACCAGATATCCAAATGGGTTAGATTTATTCACTTATTCATTCAGGAATGTATTGAGTGCTTACAATGTGCTTGGCATTGTCCTGAAACTCCACCAACTATTGCTAACTATAGGTGTTAGAATACTGTTGAGTATATCAGATCAGCTCTGACTGGGCTGGCATGGCTGTGAAATTCTCCTGACAGCGGATCCCATAGGTAGTGTGGCCTTCAGTCCTGGGCCTTCTGGGAAAGGTGCTGGGATAGTGTTCTGGATCCCTAGAATATACAAGTGCTGTTGGCCAAATTGTAGAGGGTGCAGCCCCCCCCCCCAAACTTCGAGGAAGCCCATGGATACTTGGACCATGGCTTGACCAGAAAATCTTTAGGTGGTATATCAGCCTTCTAGAATCACCTTGATAGCCAAAAATAAACATGTTGCAGTAAGGCCCTTGTCTGAGAGCTTTCTGAGATAAAGTAGTTCTTACTGTAACTATGGGAGCATAAGTGTACCATAACTTGAGTTCAGATTCTGGAGAACTTGGACTAGTCTAAAGGTGCCTGACATCTTCAGTTTAAACACTTCTGCCATTGCTGGGATCAGCTGAACCCAGGGTCTTCCTGTAGGTGGTGTTATGGAGTGAATTGCATCTCCCCCCAAATTCAAATGTTAAAGCCCTAATCTCCAGTGTGACTGTATTTGGAGGTAAGGCTCACAAAGAGGTAATTAAGGTTAAATGAAGTCATAAGGTTCGGGCCTTAATGTAATAGAAGTGGTGTTCTAGTAAGAAGAGGAAGTGACATCAGGAATGCATACACAGAAGAAAGGCCAGGTGAGGACACAGCAAGAAGGCAGCCATCTGCAAGCCATGGAGAGAGACCTCAAGAGAAACCAAACCTACCCCTGATCTTGGATTTCTAGCCTCCAGAACTGTGGAGCCACCCAGTCTGTGGTGTTCTGTTATGGCAGTCCTAGCAGCCTAATACAGTTGAGTTGTCAGCAGAAGGTTAGCTTTGCAACATATGTGATAAATAGATATAAGAAACCTCTGAAACATGAAGCCAAGGGAGATATGTAATAGCGTAGGCACTTGTCATTTCAAAAACATGGATCGTATCCTAGGTTTTCTGGATAGGAAGGACAGACTTCATCTTATAGAAATCCAAGAATAGAGGCTATGATGGATGTAGTCTTGGCTTCAAAGAGGCTATAAGGATCCCAGCAACAAGGATATTTGGTAATTACTCTCATTTTCCACCACCAGTGTGCATGAACCTGACTTAGGTCTGTTTCTTTCCCTCCCACTTTGAAAAGCCTTATTTTTAAATTATTTTTATTTATTTATTTATTTATTTTTGCTAATCTATATATATTTTTCTCTTCTCTATAAATTCCATTAAACTTCAGCTGACAAGTGACCCATGAATGGGCCTGATTCTTTTCAACTTCTTCTCCCGTTACTTACCTATTTGTTCTATAAGTCAAGCTTTAGAGTTCTTGAGAGTTCTGGGTAACCTTTGAGCTGTGGGAATCTGGACCAAAGAATTCCCTGGCCTCATCACCTCTCACCAGAAGTGGATAGACTAGAGCCACAGGACCCAATACCTGGTTATCTAATGGCTAGAAGTGGGTTGTGAATGGGAAGGTAATCTGATTGACAGCCTATGTACTATTGACATTTTTGTTGGCATTATCCACATCTCCTAAGGGACAAGGACAATAGCCCAGAAATATAACTTTGGGTCACTGAAAAATGAAATGATTTGATGTTACACCAGGATAACATCTCGCTATTGTCTTAGGCCCCTCTCTATGAAAGGCTTTTGGAGGACAGGTCTTATTAATGAATATATGGGTATAAAACCCAAGTCCAGGAACTACATTCCATTCCTCACCTCTTCTGCACGAGGTTGTAAAGCTTGTTGTTCATTAGGTGCTGAAGCATTGTTTAGACACTGGGTAAGCTAAAGGGATAAATATAACAAATTGGTTCAAGTATTGCTTGGCCCTCTACTCATTACCCTCTCATGAGAGTGCGTATTTTACCCTTGGAGAGAAAGGCTCATTAAAGCCTTATCCCTTGGAGCTGTTGTAGCAGGTTGAATATTTGAAGGAGTAGTTACCCCTCTAGCACTTTAGTACATTTAGCCACATTGAGAAGATAAAAAATGTTTCTTATGCTGACTCAGTTGGGAACTGAGCTGGTCATAAAATTGTCCAAATAAATTAGAAATCGAGATAGCACATCCAGACTTTCTAAAAATATTTCAGGTATAGGGGCAGCTGGGTGGCTCTGTTGGTTAAGTGGCTGCCTTCAGCTCAGGTCATGATCCCACAGTCCCAGGATCGAGCCCCACATCAGGCTTCCCTGCTCAGTGAGGAATCTGCTTCTCCTTCTGCCCCTCCTCCTGCGCATGCTCCATCTCTTTCTTTCTCTCTCAAATAAATAGATAAAATCTTTTTAAAAAAAATGTTTCAGGTATAGTTGTTGGGAAGGTGTTCAGATGTGACATTGTGCCTTGTTGGTAAGAGTGAATTGTGTGTATGTATATCAGTCAATCACAGAATGTGCCCAAGTGTCCTGAAAGAGGTCTATTTTCACCCAGAGGAAGTCATCTCAGCTGGGCTCTTAATCCAGAGAACCAGAGCATCCAGCATACTCACATGCTTCCACACTGTTCTTTGTGCCCCAAGGATGAGAAGTTAATGAAATACAATCTGGTTCCCAACCACAGGGTTGAGTCATAACTGGAATGGATAACGAAAGTGTAGGAGCTCAAACAAGTGGGGGTGAGTGAGGTGATTTACTGAGTTATCTATCCAAGGGAATGCTTACCAGAGAGAGAATAGAATCAGAATCCCAAAATGAAGATAACAGACTAGCAGCAGGTAATGTAAACAAGGTGGAAGATCTGGGCAGTACAGGGCCTGGAGAATGAGCAACAGTTGGCAATAAGACTAGCATCCAATAAGAGGGAGCTGAATATGTGGAGGTTAAATTATTTGCTGGTACACTTTACATCTCACCAGCAGTACTGCTGGGCTGGGGGTGGGTAATGAAAAGGATGTGGCTGAGAGAGACAGTAGCCGTTTCACTGTCTCTGAAATCCTGTTAAACTTATAGTCAGCTACATAATTTAGCACTTATTTCATATGTTAGCTCTTTAAGCATTAGTTTTATACCTCATAGCATATGCTGCAATCCACTAGGAACATTAGTGGGTTACACAAGGAATGCTTCTTGATTGATTGATGGGTAGAGTCCCTTATTTAGAGAGATTTTATGTAATCGAGCCACTGTCTATTCATTTTATGTTTGCAAATATTTTTCCAAGTGTGTATTCAACCTGTTTCCCATATACATATCCAAGTTCTATATCTTACATGTATTTTCTTGCCTGCTTCGTCATCCAAATGAATCTACTCTCATCTGCTGCCCATAGTGGGACAATAGGTAATATTTTGGGCACGGAATTGTGCATTGGTACATCTTCAGGATTTGGGAGCTGGAGAGTGAAATCCGAAGGTGGCTGCTGGAGGGGAGTTATTTAATCTAGAGTTGTTGCCACTGCACAACGGGGCATTGGGAAGCAATACAAAAGGGGCAGGGCAGGCAGATGATGGATTTCTTCATTATGCTGTATCTTTGAAAGACTGACTCAGACGACTCAGATGGTTCACTTCAGCCATTAGTGACATGCAGCCCAGTACTCAAACCATTTATCAGTTGACAAAAAAGAGATTCCAGTGATTCAAGTCCTGAATAATGATGGGAGAACCTGAGGGGAGGTGGGGAAAGTTCATCCATAATTATGAAAGGGTGTGTTTTCCATCCTTTCCCTCCTTCAGCAGTGAGTGAAGACCAGGGCCTCCCTCATTCCGTTCTTTGAAAGGTCCTAAGATGCTTTCCTTATTTGGGGTTAACAGTCATCTTAGGTAAAGCCTGATTTTGTAGATACAGGCTTTAGGGGGAAAAAAATAACAAGTTCCTGATTACAGTTAATCTTTATGATTTCTGGCAACTTGTTTTTTTAAGGAGTAATTACCAGACCTGAGCTGACCATTCCCAAAACTCTGATGGCTAACTGAGGAGGTGAAGTGACTATTCCCGTACCCCAGGAGCTGGCTTCCAATAGTTTTAAGAGCAGGACAGGAGTTAATCGTTGGGGGAGATGTTTTCTTGATTCTGCAAGGGGCTTCTTTGCAGGACTCTCTTGTCTTAGCTGTGAACCTCTAAGTCATGAACTTGTCATTGACTGTTTTTGACATTGGTTAAAAAAAGCCTGAGGGCCAGTACTTCAGACTGGGATGCTGACTTCCCAAACAATTTAAGAGAGTCCCATGGAACTTGGCAAAGATTTTTTTTTAGTGAAGGAACTTGGGATTCTTCTGGTGGACATGGGTGTGAGGTATCTGGGACTCAGAGGAAGGAAAATATGGGAAAGGACTCTGTTCTGTGTTAGGGAGCAGGCTCCTAAAACACAGTGGCAATGGAGCGGCCAGAGAGAGGGGTGATCAGTAGGGTATGCCTGTGACCTAAGTGTAGATGAGCTCAAGAGGGAATTACGTAATTTGAGGAAAAAATTTTTAAGACAATGGGCAAGCCTGTGGTCTAGTGTTTTGTTATATAATCCTCTTTGCTTATCAGAAGGTAACTATTACCTTTCTCTGTGCATTTCTTATGTGTCATTTCTAATCTTCCCAAGGCAGAGGGATGCTCAGGCCTTATGGGGGCAAAGGTCATCAAATCAACACACTCAAAGGGAAATTTTTTAATATTTTAAAATCACCATCATTAAATATTCTATCCATCAGGAAGAACCCACCATCTCATTACTAATTCTTAACTCTACCTTCCTTGAAAACATAATGAAAAAATTAACAATTTTTAAAAGCTTTTCTTGACTTACACATTATGGTGATTCTTTCAGTTCAGTTTCTGTGTCAATAATAATAGCCTCAGCCGTTTCTATACAACCATGTCCACAGCAATTAGGCATCAGGCAGTGTTCTAAGAGCTTTGCATACATTGACTGATTTAATCTTTAAGCAATTGTATGAAGTAAGTAATATGGTTTTCACATTTTATGGATGAGGAATCTGAGGTCAAGGTTCACAGCTAAGAAGTGCCAAAGATTTAAACCCAAGCAATTTAGCTCCAGAGTCTATTCTTTATGTCTTTATGTCTGGGTTCAACCTGTGATCCTTTTATTATGCTTGCATTTTGTTTTCTACTGATTTAAATATTTTCTCATATTCAAAAGTTTTCATAAATGGACTGGATATTGCCATTATAATCTTCTTGAGATCAGGAACTTGTCTAAAGCACATGTAAGTTTTCATAATCATCATTTCTAGCATAAAGTGGCAGCTCACTGTGCATTTTGTCTAACTAAATTATACTTGGTATTTGATTTCACTCAAGAACTTTTACTAAAATTTTAGTATTGCCTTATTCTCTGTGATATTGAAATACCTTTAATCTTACATATTTAGTGAATAAGGAACATTTTACAAAATAGCAATATCTGTTAATTCACGTAACAATTATTTCCTGAGTACCTACAATGTTTTAGGCCCTGAGCAAAGCATTTGTATTACTGAGCTCTCATGAACTCAGTCTGTATAAGGAGGTCCTCCTAATTATTTGCCATGAAGGAAAAAGAATTTAGTATGACTAGAGAGTGGAATAAGGGAATTTGTATGGTCTGAGAGAGTCAGGAAAAGCTTCCTGGAAGAGGTGATGCTCGAGTTGAGATCTGAAGGATGAACAGGAGTTAGAATGTTCCATGGAGTTCAGGATAAGCCTGACTACCTCTCTGCACTTGTGTTACACTCATCAGATGAGTCATACTCCTTTTTCTCAGGTTCTTTTACATGTTGTTCTCTCTGTCTACAATAAATTCTCCTACTTTCTCATTTCTACTTCTGTTATTTCAAGTGATATACTTTGGGCATTGGTGTTCTTGAGGCATTGTATTAGAGTTCTCTAGAGAAACAGAACCAATAGGTCATAACTAATTCCTACCTCAATCTTTACCTATCTCTACTTCTATCTCTATCTCTGTATGTATTGGTATAGATACACACACACACACACACACACACACACACACACACACACACACAATTTGTTTTCAGGAATTGGCTCATGCTGTCATGAAGGTTGGGAAGTCTGAAACCTGTAGGGCAGCCCACAGGCTGAGGACTAAGCAGAAGTTGATGCTGCAGTCTTGAGACAGAATTTTTTCTCTAGATCTTGTTTTTTGCTCTTCTACTTTCCACGTGATTGGATGAGGTGCAACCACATTATTGAGGGTAATCTCCTTCAGTTACAGTCAGCCAATTCTAGATGTGAACCATATCTACAAAATTATCTTCACAGCAAACCTAGATTTGCCTTTAATAAATAAGGGGTACTAAAGCCCAGCCGAGTTGACACATAAAACTAACCATCACAGGGATTAATATCTATGTTCAAGTAGTTTGTGATAATTGTATGGCTTTCAGTTATATTCTTAACCTGTCTTCATCTTTACAGGCCAGGTCTTTCTACACACTCTGCTCTTGGAGGTCCTGTTCCTCTACTTTGGAGGTCCTATACGTATATTTTAAGAACATCAGTTGAACAGTGTCCTTTATTTTATATTTAAAATCTTTCTTGCTGTTGGGAATATTACCCCAAATTCACTAGTACATTAGGTCCATTTCTTCAGGGAATAGTCTGTAATAACTCCTCATCTCGACATTTTCCTGAGTTCAAACTGATAGCATAGTCTGAGCCCGTTTTTTATTCCTTCATTTAATCCTTCATTAATCAACAATGATTTTTAGTACCAACTGTGTATAAATGCTCTATCCTATATGTTCTGATGCATATATAAAATTGAATAAGACATCTTTATATTCTTTTTATTCCCTGAATTACTATTTAGCTGACCACAGAGAAACACATTTACCATCATTCAGCTCACTTTCAAAGCCTTTTCAATTGTCCTGCAGTTTATCCCTATTGACTGGGTTTTCTACAACCTGAAAGATAATTGTCTGCAAGCATGGGGATTTCATTAGATACTCCCTCGTCTAGATTATTTATAAATATGCCTTGGCTTTGATCCTTAGGAATTTTCAATGCTTAAACTTATCTGGCTAAAGAAGAATTTATTTATGCCTCCCCTTTATAATTTAAGTTAGCTTCCTACTTATAACCAAATGTCCCTTTAAGCTCACTGTGATTTCTATTAAGTAAAGTTTTTACTAGATTGTAACATATGTACGGAGAAATTATTAAGTAACATGTTGTTGCAAAGTGAACATACCCATGTAACTATCACCCAGTTTAAGAAATAGTTATCAACACTCTCCAAGAGTCCTCTCATTCTCTCTATCTTCATTACCCACTCCTGAAGGTGAAAGAAGGTTTCTGATGTCATAATTAAGCAGTTTTACATGATTTTAACTGTGTACAAATGGAATTATACAGTTTGTGCTATTGTCAGTCTGGTTTCTTTCTCTTTGAATTATTAGCTGGGAAATGTAATGCTAGTAGACCCATGTTGTTTGGAGTAACAATAGTTGGTTCATTCTTAGTGCCGTACAGTATTGTACTGCATACACATTCACAGTTGTCCATTCTACTGTTGATGAGCATTTGGGTAGATTCCAGTTTTGGCTATTTAATGGTAATATAGACATTTGGAAATGTCCTTTGATGCATATATGTATGCATTTCTGTTGGGTATACGTCTAAGAATGAAATTGTTGAGTCATAGGGTGTGGTTATGTTCAGCTTTAGCAGATATTGGCAAACAATGTCCCAAAGTGATACCACCAATTTATGAGTATTCTTATTGTTCCATGTTCTCATCAGCAGTTAGTATAGTCAGCCTTTACATTTCAGTCTTTTGTCATTTTATTTTGAATCTCCAACAACTGAAGATGTCGAACACTTTTTATAGTTTACTGACTGGTTTGTTTCTTTGTAAAGTACCTATTAAGTCTTTTGCCCATTTTTTTCTGTTGTCTTTTACTTTCTTATCAGTTTGTTGGAATTACATGTTAGACACAAATTCTTTGTCAGGTATATATTGCAAATACTTCTACTCTGTGACTTGCCTCTTTAAAATGATGTCTTTTGATGAACAGAAATTCTTATTTTTAATGTAGTCCAGTTTATCAATTTTTTCTTTATGATTAGTATTTTGTATAGAGTTAAAATATATTTGTCATCCTGAAGATACTCTGTTTTCTTCCAAAAGATGTATTGTTTTTGCTTTCGTATTTAAATCTCCCATCCATCTGTAATTAATTTATATATATATATGAGGTATGTATCAATATATTTTTTCCTTTTTAAAATATGTATTTTCTTTTTACTATATATAATTTTTTTATATATAGACATTTAGTTGGCCCAGTGACTCTTATTCAGAAGATCATCTTTTACCCATAGCCTTCAAGGTAATCTTTATCATTAATCAAATAACCACATGGATTTATGTATGGATTTGATTTATGTATGTATTCTTTGTTATGTTCCATTGGTCTATTTATATTTCTTTGGGCCAACATTACAGTTCTTTTTTTAAAAAAATTTAATTTATTTATTGATTTTGAGAGAGAGAGAGAGCGTGCACGCACACATGCATGCACACCGGTGGGGGGAGGGGCCGAGGGCGAGGCAGAGAGAGAGAATCTCAAGGAGACTCCACACTGAGCACAGAACCTGATGCAGGGCTCTGTCTCATGACTCTGAGATCATAATCTAACTGAAATCAAGAGTCAGATACTTAACCGACTGAGTCACCCAGGAGTCCCAACATTACACTTCTTAATTATTGTAGTTTTGCAGTAATTTTGGGTATATCTTAATACAAATCCTTCAGTTTTGGTTTTGTTCTAGATTGTTTTCACTATTCTTGGTCTTTTGTACATCTGTATACATGTTAGAATCAGCATATCAAATTGCACACATGCACAGAAATCTGTTAGGAGTTGTTTGAGATAACAGTAAAACTCTACAGGTCAAATTTAGGAGAATTGACACTTTTTCATTATTGAGTCTTTCAGGTCCTCAATATGGCATATCCTGCAATTATTTAGATTTTTTTGGTAAAATTCTCTTAATTGTTTCATTACTGCTATAAGGAAATAGAATTAATTTTTGCATGTTGACAATGAATCAGGGAAATTACTAAATCAAATTGGTAATTCTAATAGTTTATAGGTAGATTCTTCTGGATTTTTTTTTCATTTCTAAATAATTATAGTTTTGTTTCTTCCTCTCCATTTATTATATCTTATTTTGTCTTGCCATATTGACTGCTAGGATTTTTAGTAAAATTTTGGACATAATTAGTGATAGCATACATCTTCATCTTGTTCCCAATATTAGGAGGGAAACTTTCAATAGTTTGCTATTATTATATTTGCTGTATGGTTTTTATAGATACTCTTTACAATATTAAAAATTCCTAGAGAGGAGGTGGTTTGAGATGGCAGTGTAGGGAGATCCTAAATTCACCTCATCCCACAGACAAAACAAATCTATAGCTACATGTGAAACAGTCCCCTCTGGAAAGAACCCAAGAACTACCTGAACAACTAATCTACAATGAAGGATAAAAGGTCCATGTCAAGACCAGTAGGAGAGGCAGAGACATGATCTCACCAAAACCCCACCCGAGTGCAGGGACCCACAAATAGGAGGGACATCTCACAAATATGGAACTTCTTCATGAGAAGTAAGGGATTTGTGCTCCACGTTAGACACCGCAGGCCTTGGGACCTGCACGGGAAGGATGAACCCCCAAAACATCTGGATTTGAAAACCAATGGGGCTTATGTCCTGGAGAACCAAAGGACCTTAGGGAATGGAGAGTCCTCTCTTAAAGGGCTTGCATGCAGACTCATTTGCCCCAGGACCTTATGCAAAAGCAGCAGTTTGAAAGAACCTAGACCTTATGTGAAGGGATTCATTTGCTAGCTTAAAGCATCTGTCACAGGGCATGCTACTGAACTACTAAAGAGTCAACAAAAAAAGTCAAAGGAGAAATAAAAAACATACCTTGAGACATACATTTCCTCTGAAAACTATAAGACATTGAAAAAAAAATTGAAGGCAACACAAATGGAAAGATAAACCATGCTCATGGATTGGAAGAATTAATATTCTTAAAATGTCCATACTATTACAAGTAATTTACAGATTCAGTGCAATCCCTATGAAAATACCAGTAGTATTTTTCACAGACTAGAACAAATTATCCTAAAATTTGTATGTAACCACAAAAGACCCCCAGGTAGCCAAAGCAATCCTGAGAAAGAACAAAGCTGGAGGTATCGCAATTCACATTTCAAGATATACTACAAACCTATAGTAATCAAAATAGTATGGTACTGGCACAAAAATGGACACATAGATTGGTGGAACAGGATAAAGAGCTCAGAAATAAACCCATATGTATGGTTAATCAATCTATGACAAAGGAGGCAAGAATATACAATGGGGAAAAACAGCCTCTTCAATAAATGGTGCTGGGAAAACCGGACAGCTATATGCAAAAGTATGAAACTGGGCCACTTCCTTATACCGTACACAAAAATAAATTCAAAGTGGATAAAGACCTAAACCATTGAAATCTTAAACCATTGAACTCCTAAAAGAAAACATAGGCAGTGATCTCTTGGACATTGGCCTTAGTAATGTATTTATGGATAAATCTCCCCAGGTAAGGGAAGCAAAAGCAAACAAACTATTGGGACTGCACCAAAATTAAGAGCTTTTGCATAGTAAAGGAAACCATCAACAAACAAAGGCAACCTACCGATTGGAAGAAGATATTTGCAAATGACATACTGATAAGGGATTAATATCCAAAATATATAAAAAACTCACATAGCTCAACAACAAAAAGCAAACCATCCAATTAAAAAATGGGCAGAGGATCTGAATAGACATTTTTCCAAAGAAGACACACAGGCACGTGGAAAGGCACAGGCATATGGAAAGATGCTCAGCATCACTAATCATCAGGAAAATGCAAATCAAAACTTCTGTGAGATATCACATCAAGCCTATTGGAATAGCTATGATCAAAAAACCGAGAAATAAGTGTCAGTGACAATGTGAAGAAAAGGGAACTCTTGGGTACTGTTGGTGCGAGTATAAATTGGTACAGCCACAGTGGGAAACAGTATGGAGTTCACTCAAGTAATTAAAAGTAGAACTTCTCTATGATCCAGCAATTCTACTTCAAGGCATTTATATGAAGGAAATGAAAACACTAATTTGAAAAGATGTATGTACTGTTATGTTTATTGCAGAATTATTTACAGTAGCCAAGATATGGAAACAACCTGTGTCCATTGATAGATGAATGGATAATGAAGATGTGGTATACACACACACATACAACTGAATACTACTCAGTCATAAGAAAGAATGAAGTCTTGCCATTTGTGACAACATGGATGGATCTTGAGATTATTATGCTAAGTGAAGTAAGTCAGACAAAGACAAATACCATATGATTTTACTTGTGTCAACTAAAAAATAAAACAAACCAACAAAATGAAACTCATAGATACAGAGAATAGATTGGTGGTTGCCAGAGTTGGGGGGCTTGGAGGATAGGCAAAATGAGTAAAGGGGATCAAGAATCACAAACTTCTAGTTATAAAATTAATAAGTTATGGTAATGTAACATATGGCATGGTGACTATAGTCAGTAATATTGTATTACAAATTTGAAACTTGCTAGGTAGGTAAACCTTAAAAGTTCTCATCACCAGAGAAAAAAATTATGTAACTTTATATGATGATAGATGGTAAGTAAGATTTATTGTGGTGATCATTTCACAATGAATGCAAATGTTGAGTCATTATGTTGTATACCTGAAACTAACATAATGTTATATATCAATTATGCTTCAATAAAAATATTCTCCTTTATGCTCAGCATCATATGTCAGTAAGGAATTATAAATTGAAACAATTTGATACCACTAAACAGCTATTGATATGGTAAAAATGCAAAACATTGAAACATCAAATGCTGGTGAGGATGCGGAGCAACAGGAATTCTGATTCATTGCTGATGGGAATGCAAAATGGTGTGATTATTTTGGAAGACAGTTTGACAGTTTATTACAAAACTAAACTTGCTTTCATTATACAATCCAGAAATTATGCTCTTTGGTATTTACCCAAAGGAATTAAAAACATACTTTTACAGAAAAACCTGCAAAAGATATTTATAGCAGATCTTTAAAAAATTATCAAAACCTGGAAATAACTAAGTTGTCCTTCAGTAGGTGAATGGTTAAATAAACTATAGTTTATATCCAGACAATAAGTGATTTTTCAGTGCTGAAAAGAGATGAGCTATCAAGTCATCTTATATAACACTAAAACGTTAAATGTATATTACTAAGTGGAAGAAAACAACTTGAAAAGGCTACGTACAATACAATTCCAACTACTGGACATTTTGGAAAAGGCAAAACCATGAAGATAGTAAAAAGACCAGTGTTTTCTAGGGGATGAGGAGGGAAAGATGAATAGGCAGAACACAGAGGATTTTTAGGGCAATGAAACTATTCCATATATTATAGTGGTGTATACATGTCAGTATACTTTTGTCAAAATCCATAGATGAAACAACACTAAGAGTGAACCCTAATGTAAAGTGCAGACTTTGTATGATAATTGTATGTCAATACAGGTTCATCAGTTGTAACAAATGTACCACTCTGGTGCTGGATATTGATAGTGGGGGAGGTTGGGCATGTTGGGGAGAAGAGGGATATATGGTAACTCTATACTTTCTGTTCAGTTTTGCTGTGAACATAAACTAGTCTAAAAAATAAAGTCTATTAAAATATATAAATACAAAATTAGAAGTCATCTGATCTGGGTGATGATTATAATGGTAAATTTGCAAATAAACTTTTCAATAATAGAAGAAGTTCTCTCATGTCTTTTTGTCAGATATAAAAGTTTTGTGTGACTTCTTATCAAGAATGGACAGTAATTTGAATCAAATATTTTGTTGTGAGGATGATAATATTTTTCTCCTTTGTTCTTCATTCATTTTGATTAACTACACTGACTTTTTAAAATGAAAACTAACTGTATATTCTTGAATAAATCCCTCTTGGTCATGACATTTTATCCATCTTACTGGATTTATCTTACTAATATTTTGTTTCGTTTATATATATATATATATATAATTTGTAAAGTACTTGTCAGATTTCTCCATCAAGGTTATTCTGAACTGATAAAATGAGTTAGGAAGTGTCTCCTCTTTAGTTCATCTCTGGAAATATTTGTGTATGTTTGGTATTATCTTTATTTTTATTTGTTTTTGTTTTTATTTGGTATTATCTTTAAATTTTTGATATAATTTTTGGTATAATTCACTAGTGAAGTTGGGTTATCTTTGTAGGTATGTCTTCAATTAAAGATTTAATTTTTTTAGATATAGAATTGTTTAAAAAAATTCTTCCTATTTCATATTGATAATTATGTTTTTCAGGGAGTTTGCTCATTTCATCCAAATTGTCTCAAATTTATTGGCACAAAAGAGTTCAGAATATAATTTATATTCTTTTTAGTCTGTGAAAATCTAGTAGTGGCATTCACTTTCAAGTATCTGATTTTAATAAATAGTACATTATCTCTTGATTAATATTATTAGGAAGTTTAACAATTTTTATCATATTCTCAAAGAATCAAATGTTGGTTTTTCTGTATTTTAAGTTCATTTCCAACTTCATTAATATGTTCTTACCTTTTTGTTTAACTTGTTATTCATATTTAGAGTTTTATACTTAACTCATTGACGTTAAGTCTTCCATGTGTTTAAAAATATACATTATAAGGCTTTAATTTTTCCTTTAAGTTTAGCTTTAGCCTTATCCCAAGTCCATTCAATTAGATAGTTTTCTCATTTCCATTGTGATTTTTTTCTTTGTTCATGAATGATAGAGAATTATATTCCTTAATTTTATAAATAATTGAAAATTTTCTAGTTATTCATTTTTGCTTTTCATTTCTAGTGTTATACCGTTCTTTCTTTCTTCTCTTTCTTGGGTTCCAGTTACATATTTGCAAGATCCTCCCCCATCCGCTCCACTATCCCATCTGTTTGTGTCTCTTGCAGTGTTTCCTGTATTTCCCATACTTTTTGTTCTTAATGCTACTGACTTCTCTTCTAGTTCATTAGCTCCTTAGCTTTTAAATCCACCTACTGAATTCTTATTTTCAGTTATTATATTTTTTGGTTCTAGAATTTCCATTAGACCATTTTTATAGATTCCAGTTCTCTGGGGATTTTTGCCAGAAAATTTTTGCCTATTTTTCCTGACTAAATCATAATTATAAAAAAAAATCCTTACTTGATAACATTTGGATCACCTATAGGTCTATTTTTATTGTCTGACTTTTTTCCTTCTTTTATCCTATTTCTTAGCAGGCTTGGTTATTTTTGATGGGGTGCTGGACATTTTGAATGAGAACATTTTGACTCTGAATGTTTTCTTTCTCTAGAGTACATTTATCCTATACTCTGGCAGAAAGCAAAAATGCAAGCCAATCATCTGAATCTAGTCAGGGACAAATGTACTTCAAGGATAATTTTCAATCTTTCTGAGGCTTGGTTTTACTTGAATACGCATTGACTCCTGGATATAGTAACAGAGAACTCAGGGTCTTTACTGGGGTCCTGTCTCATTGTAGGGTCTTGATAGTCTACTTTTGTCTCCTGTACACTGTGAGATTTCCAAAAACTCCACCCCACTTGTCACTTCTTTTTTATGGTTTCTTAGTTTCTTGTCTTGCCCATTTGATCAGCAATGCTGGCGGTGGTTGGTGGGGATAGGAGAGAGCAAAACTGTGCAGAGTGCTGGGCTTACTTCTTTGTGCCTCCTTTATCTCTGTGAATTAGCCCCTCAATAACCTCAGTCGTTACCCCACTCTCATGAGATTGCCAAAGCCCTGGTGGATTCTCTGCTGCCAAGCATCGAATCTTCTACCCAATTTCTTTCCCTCTCTCTGGGCAAAGATTAGCAAGCTCCCTAAGGAGAAAAGAAGCATGCAGAATATGGGTTCACCTCGGTGAAGTTTTCTTCTCTCCAGGATTCTTGTCCCCCAAACCCTGTTGCCTCATCAGCTTTTTGACCTTAGCTAAAAGGGAAATTCTCATGGCCTTTTATTTTGTGAACATACCCTTTGTTATGAAATGCTGAAAAACATCTGGGAAGAGCATATACCCTGTGGTTATTTAATTCTAATGAAGCCATTTGTAAGTGTGTATGCAAAAGCACAGATATTGGGATTTGGTCACTGTAGCAATAATTCAAATGCTTTCTGGACATTTCCTAATTCTCAGTTATACGTGGAAGAAGATAAAGAACATAATTTGCCCTACCATTTACAAAGAAAAAGGAAGATATAATAAGGCTAATATAGTGATAAATTCATATTTCTATAAGCAATTTTCTATGAAAAAAATTCTAGCTTTTATGTTTATTTCTTACAATGAATATTTGGGAAAGAAGTTAGGTAAATTCTAGAAATAGGGTAGGAGATTGCTACGTGGACAAATTAAAAATTAGTAGGGGAGATTTCTGTCTTGGCATTGAGGTTTTTCATTGCTAAATAGTTTTTAAAAACTTTTTGCAAGGCGGTGTTTCCTGTAGGGAGATCTTAGGTATACACATGGAGGCTGACAACAGATGGTCACAGGAAGTGTTTTCTGGTTGTGTCGCTCTGAGGAAGACTATACCCTCAGTCACCCTCAGTTGTCATCATGTGACAGGATGGAGGATAAACGGAGATAATAAATCCTGCCCTGCTTCTTTCATGGGAATTTTGTGAAAATTGAAAAAGTGTGTTGCGCACACATAGTCTGGGGACAAGAAGCTACTGTATAGATGGTGACACAGCAGATTCTTTGACTCAGATATTCAAAGTTTCAAGCAATTTCTGAGCTCTGGATCCTTATTTAGAATTGTTTATTCTGTCTATTCCACATAAAAAAATTATCAGATTCTCTAAACACAAAGCGTAATCCAAAATCTCTTCTGTACCCAAATTTCACAATTTAAGCTAAACAGAACTTTCTGCCTTCTTCCTGCTGTCTTACTGCTCTTGATGCCCCCCCCCCCATTACAATGAACAGTCCCCATCTGTAATCCTTTTAACCCTTCTTTGGCTTTATTTTACAGCCTTATGTGTCTTCTGCCAGCCATTTCTTCCTTCTTTCTGGATTAAAGGGGTTAAGCTGCATGGACTTCTTTAGGACCTAAGCTAAGACACTATTTGCAGCCCCAGCCAATAGTACTCAATTGTATTTGCATGGGGAAGCCTTTCTCTACTGCTCCCCCCAACACAAACACAGCACAGGGAACACCCCTTGGCATTNCTGTCACCTACTCTGTTTTCCTTTTCTTCTTGTCTAAGCATGACTTTGCTTATATAGGCTAGCTTTTTCCGCCTGCTCCCTGGATGATTTTGGCCCATTTTCAACTCTCATTCTTTCTGTGGCATTGGGAGTAGTTAGTCATTTGTGCATCAGTGAGAGGAGGGATTTAGTGAATAGGAAGACCATAGACTTTCCTCTTCGGTCCTTCCTTTCTTGACAAAGTAAATCCCACTGAAAAACAGCATTAATAGAGCATGACGGTTTGAAGAATAGAGCCCTAACTGTTGACATTTCTGTTGTCAAGCTAGGTATTATGCTGTGATAAAGAAAAGACACATTTTTAAAAAAGACAATCTCCATGGCATTAGGTTTATTAGTGCAATATCATTGTCATTGTCCTCGACTCCCCAATACACTTAAGGGCCTATCAATATTTCCATTAAAAAATCCCATTTGCTGTCATTTAAAAGTAGCCTGGCTATGTCAGATCATTTAAACTGAAATTATAGATCAATTATTTTTAGGTTTATTATTGAACGTCAAGGCTGGTTAAATTCACTGAATTGGTAGGGGTTGAATAGTCACTGCTCTGAAGGAAAATGGTCAGTATGAAGACAGGATATTATGCAAGCCCTAGAAAGAATTTTAGACATTTAACTTCCTTTAACATGAATCACTGTTAGTTATACATGTGTATCAATGAAAGAATAGATTTACTTCTTCATGGTTGGGATTAGAAATGACCTAAAATAACCTTAGTTCTTCATTTGAGAAATATGAGACGTAACTGCTAGCAAGATACAATAAAAAGGGGTCAAGACCCTCTGGCCTCAGGAAAGACACGGTATCTGTTGAACACTCAATGTGCCATATTGTGTTAGGTAATAAGCACAATAACCCAACAAGTTAGGGCCGTATTTTAGAGACGAGGAAGCTAAGATTTACAGAGATTAAAAAACTTTCCAAGTTCAGCAGCTAATGAATTGCTAAGTTTGGGGCTCTTGGACTCCAAAAACCTTCATTTTCTTGTGTACCACTGACACACAGGGTGATTTTTTCCAGTGAAATCTACTAGTCACCTGGCCATAGTTTTTCTCTTCAGTTTGACAATGGGGAGAATCTGTCCATGTTGAAAGCTGCTTTCTTGAATCAATGTGTGGCTTATGCTATATCTTTTTAAAGAGTCATTGATCAGATCTAGGTTGGCTAAATTTGAAGTTGGTCTAGGTTTGTTTTTTTTTAATTTAATTTATTCATTCATTTGGCTGAAACACTTTATTTAGTCCCACTAGCAATGCATGCAAGTGTCCCTCCCTCTCAGTCAACCTAAAACAGGTGTCATTGCTTTTTTGTATTTTTGCCAGTCTGATTTTTGTGCAGTGATGTCTCTTGTTAGAGCACTTCCCTTGCCACCAGTGAATTTCAGTGTCTTATCAGCATATCTTGCAGGTCATTGAGATGGCTGTTCTGTGAGTTACCTGTTCACATCCTTTAGGTCATGTTTTTTTCCCTGATGGGGTTGTCTTTTATTTTGGTTGAATTTTATTTAAAAATTGTTGAAATAAAGGTAGGCTATGGATACATGTTAATTAAGCACAGCTATGTGAGGTACCACTAAGTCATACCATATATTAAAGTCCCAGGTCTTGAGAAAAATTACTCCAGAGATCCTCCATGTCATGGAGACATGTCAAAAAGTGGGATTTTGAGCACTGAGAAAAGACTTTCTCTCCCATCCTAAAAACTAGGGGGGAGATTGCTATGGTGTCTCCTCTGTGGCTTTTTAAAGTTGCTTGTGGTATATGCACAGGAATGATAGCTAAAGCATCAACTATGATAAAATTAGCAAACTATCTATTCAAGTCAATAATATTACTTCACAATATTTTTCACTTCACAGTGATACAGTTTGAAGCCAATTGAACGGAATTCAAATCAGTATTTTTTTTTTCCATTGAAAAGCATGTTTCTTCATTGAAGACTACTTTCTTGCTAAATTGGGTATTTTACCTTTGAGTTATTGAAATGTTTTATGTTTTATCTTATAAATAAAGAGAATTCTTTTAATATTCCAACACAAATAAAATTTATTCTTGCTTTTTAAAATATAAGATCTTCAAGCTGAAAGCAAATAGGGTTAATTAGAGAGATTATTATTGAAGATAAATGGCTTTATCCATATGCATATCATATAAAGTTTGATACCATTATATTTGAAGGCTTTATATAAAACATATAATACCCAGATGCTAATACTGGGTATCTACTGGAGAGCTGTGTTTTCCTTTTCTTCTTGTTTCAGGTTTAAATGTTTGAGAGAGTGATTTTCTTCATGTGGATTTTGTAGTTCCTCAGAAAACAGGGATTAGATTTAAATATCTTTCCTTCCTTCCTTCCTTCCTTCCTTCCTTCCTTCCTTCCTTCCTCCCCTCCCCTCCCTCCCGACTGGGATAGGCCGGTGATGGGTATTAAGGAGGGCACATATTGCATGGTGCACTGGGTGTTATACGCAAGTAATGAATCATGGAACACTACATCAAAAACTGAGGATATACTGTATGGTGACTAACATAACATAATAAAAATTATTATAAAAAAATAAGTTATTATTCCTCAGTATCTACTCTTACGTTCTTCAGGGTGTTTATAGACTCCTTGAATAACAACTCCCCCCTACTAAAGGAAAAAAGTTAAAAAAGATACCTGATAACACTGAATGCCTGCTGGTTCCCAGGTACTGTACTAATCATTTTACACGGATTGTCTTATTTAATCCTCACATGGGATATAGTGACTCTTTTCTCACTAATTTTATAGGGCACTCTGACCTTAGGGAAATTAAATAGCTTGCTCAATGTCAACAGAGTTAGTGTTCTAGCTTTTTAATTTTGTGAACAATATACTTTTTTAGGGCAAGTTTCATTGTAAGCAATTGTTAATTTAAATCTTCATCAAATTATGTTCTTGATAACTTTGCTAAGTATTTAGACTGATCATTATTGATTTTACCTTATAGTGAGGCTACAAAAAGGCTCATGCTAGGAGAAGAAACATCAGCTGTGCGATTTTCTCATTGTTCATTTGTGCCTATATTATTATTTTGTAGTCATGACTCCTTGACTTCTTGCATAAAACATTTTAACTGCTTTCATGTTTTGCAGAATAATTTAGTTAGTGTCTTAGTTCAGGCTGCAGTAGCAAAATACCATAGCTCTGGAGGCTGGGAAGTCGAAGATCAAGGTACTGGCAGAGTTGGTGTCTGGTGAAGGCCTGCTCCCTGGTTCATAGATGGCTATCTTTTTCTGTATCTTCACATGACAGAAGGAGTGAGAGAACTTTGTGGATCTCTTTTATAAGGGCAATAATCTCATTCCTGAGGGCTCCACTCTCATCATCTAATGACCTGCCAAAGGCCCCACCTAATTGGGGATTAGGTTTAACATGAATTTTTTGGAGGACACAAAAAATATATAGTTAGGAATAGATAATATTCATAATTATACAAATCCAGCCATAGTAACCTTCCTGGATTTAATCATAGTTGGTGAAAGGAGACCCATGAGTGAGGACCCTACTCTTAGACCTTCTGCAAGGGAACAGTCCCTTTCCTACTGCCATATTCGTCTAGGACTCAATATGATCTTGGTCTCATAAAGACCAAAGGAGACAGAGGTGGAAATCAGTTTATTAAATATCTTTAATTTTATAAAATATATATACAGAAAAATGCATTAAATAGAAGTACAAAGTTAATGAATCATTAAAAAATAAAAGCTGGGTAACAAACACTGTGGTCAAAAAATAGAATGTACCAACTTTCCAGAATCCCTTCTATATCATAACCTCCCCTTTCCCTTAGAGATGATCATTATCCAACCTTTCATGATCATTGACTCCTTTCTTTTCTCTTTAGTATCATCACCTCTGTATGCATCTTCAATCAGTGTGGGCTAGTTTAGCCTCTTTTTGAACCTTATGTAAGTGGAATTACACACTATGAAGTCTTGCTTAAATGGAGCTTACTGTGTGTCTTAATTTCCCTAACATTAAGTTTGTAAGATTCATCCCTATTGTGTGTGTAGGTGGACTTTATTCATAATTAGTATAATATAGTATTCCATTGCATGTATATTCCATTTGTGCTGGGTGGTGTTGTGCTAATTTGGATAAGCTTTAAACTACATTGTCCAGAATTTGCTTCCCTGTGGGGTTATGAGATAGAGTTGGCCAAAAGGAGAATGTGCGTGATACTTTGAAGGCAGAAATAAAACAACTATTATTCTCTGAAAGTTTGCATAGTGATGAAGATATGGTGACAGAAGTGCGCAGAAGATCCCAGTTTGTCCACACTCTTCTCTTTGTCCATCTCTTCTTGAGCGTTGGTCCTGTTCACCAACAGACCAACAGACCCTCCATATTCTCTTGGTTATGGACCCAGACAGGTGATAGCTACGCAGAGGCAGCAGCTGACTAGAGACATTTCCTGGACTTTCCCTTTTTTCCACTTTAAGATTGCTTGGTTAGCAACTCCTTCTCTGATCCTCCAACTCCCCCTTCTGGGCCATTATTTCCCTAGCTTGTCCCACAATTATGTAAGGTTGAATTCCTATAATAAATCTCTTTTTCCAGTTAGAGTTCCCTGACTGATATGCCATTCAACAATTGATGGTTATTTGGGTTGTTTCTAGTTTGGGGCTATTAGGAACACAGTTGCCTCTTATAGTTGTATCCTGAACAATTTTATCCAGGTAAGGGTGGATCCAGGACGTCTGGAGTCTAATATTTTTTTTTTTTTAAAGATTTTTCATTTATTTATTTGACAGAGATAGAGACAGCCAATGAGAGAGGGACCACAAGCAGGGGGAGTGGGAGAGGAAGAAGCAGGCTCATAGAGGAGGAGCCTGACGTGGGGCTCGAACCCGGAACGCCGGGATCACGCCCTGAGCCGAAGGCAGACGCTTTAACCGCTGTGCCACCCAGGCGCCCCAGGACGTCTGGAGTCTTAAACTCATACAATTTGGGGGTCATACTTTAAAACACACACACACACACACACACACACACACACACACACACACACACAAATTAGGTACCAAGACTTGGAGGGGATCCATGCCTTGAAGCTTAAGTTTAATTAGCTTCATGGTAAATCTGCTGCATCCTTAAGGAATATAACCAGGAGTTGAAATGTTCAATTCTAAGATGCATAAATATTCACCATTATTAGTTAATGCCAAACAGTATTCCAAAGTGGTTGCACCAATTTGTGATCCTACGAACAATGTATGAGTTTCTGTTTTTCCATAGTCTTGTTAATGCTTTGGTACTATGAGAATTTTAATTTTTGCTAATCTGATGGGTAGGTTTAGTATCTCATTGTGGTAGTTCACTGGTTACAAATGAGATTGAGTCACTTTTCATATTGCTTTAACTTGCGTTCCCCAGAAAGCAGAGCTTGAGGTAAAGGCTTATGAGCTATTGCTTTAATAGAGGGTGTAATCCAAAGGAGCAGTATTGAGGGGCCAGGGAGTGAGGCAGAGGAGAAATGGCAGATGCAAAGATACATTTTAAACTAGCCATTTCTCTTATTGAGTGCAAATGATTGTCAATCTCATGGAACTATCTTCTGAGAGGCTGTGTAAAGGATTGTTTCTCATGACTATCTGTGGTTAATAGGTTGGCAGGGAGGAAAGACAGGAGGAAGGAAGAGCTCATTTATTGGCTGCTATCTTCTAGTCAAAGATTGATTGCATGGGACATTGAATCTCATACACATATGTGGGTGTTAAGTAGTCCTAACTATCAACCTAGAAGTCTTTAGGGAAAGAGGTGAGAGGTGCTTGGCATGGTTTGAGGTTAGGTGCTGTTGGCCTATATGTGTATGAAGTTGGTCCCGTCATAGTTGGTGGCCTTAGCACTGGCTGGGGCTGGAACAAGTGTCCAAGTGGCCATGGAGACAGGTTTAAGGCCAAGAAGGTCTGACTTTGTATATGAGGCACACATGTTTATTGGCCACTTTGGATTTCTTCTTTTGTGAAATATCTGTTTACTGTTTCTGTTTTTGGGGTTTTTTGGGGGGCCTGTTTTTCTGTTGAATTGTCTGTCTTGTTTATTTGTAGAAATTCTTTATATATTCTGGATACAATTCTTTGAGGTAGATGCTTTGCAAATAACTTTTCCTAATCACTGGATTGTCTTTACCTTTTCATTGTTTTTCATAAAGAAAAAAATCAACTTTAATGTTTGATCACATATATCAATCTTTTCCTTCACATTAGTATTTCTGGCGTCTTGTTTGAGAAATCCCTTCCAAACTTTGAGGGTATCTCACTTATATTACCTTTTAAAAGCTTTCGAGTTTTAGTATTCACACTTAAGATTGATTTTTGTGCTCACTCTGAGGTATGGATCCCCATATACGTATGCGATGTCATCAGCATATTTTATTAAAAAAAGAAACTTGTTTCATGATGCTGTGGAATACCATCTCTGTCATAAATCAAATCCCCATACATATGTAAAACTGTTTTTTGGTTCTACTTTGGGCAATTTGTTTATCTGAGAGTCAACAATATGTTAATTACTCTATTTAAAAATAACTTCATATCTGGTAGAGCCTGTCTTCTCATCTTATACATCTTCCATAGTATTTTTATAATTTCATCTGTGAATATTCATGTAAATATTATAATCAGATTGTTAGTCAAAAAACTAACAGGTTACTTGTAGAAACTGTGATTGGTTTAACTTTATTAGTTAATTTGGGATAATTGACAAATTTATGATATTGAGTCTTCTAATGTATAAGTATTGAACATCTCTCCATTCATTTAGGTCTTCTTTAATCTTTTTCAATATACTTTATTATTTTCCTCTTTCCTAAAGGGCAATGGAAATTCTTGGACTCTTTTGTTACACTCATTCCTAGGTATCTCATATATGCGATACTATTTTAAATGGTATTTTAAATTTTATTTCATATTCTGTTTGTTTCTGATACGTGGAGATAGAATTGATTTTTTTATATTGACCCTATATCCTGGCAACTTATTAAATTTTATAATTAGTGCTAAAATTTATATGCATAGTTTTTTGGGTTTACGTGGTTATATCATCTGCAAATAGTGACTCCCCACCAGCCCCCCCTAAGCCCTTACCACCCCCTTATTGTGCCACATGGGACTTCCAGACCAATGCTGAAAAGAAAAAATGTG
The DNA here is from genome assembly GCF_017311325.1 of Ursus maritimus. Taxonomy (NCBI): domain Eukaryota; kingdom Metazoa; phylum Chordata; class Mammalia; order Carnivora; family Ursidae; genus Ursus; species Ursus maritimus. The sequence continues at coordinate 4,735,095 of NW_024426119.1, read as the reverse complement.
GAATTTTATCAGATGCTTTTTCTGTATCTATTGAGATGGTCATACCATTCTTTGCCTCTAATCTGTTAATGTGGTAAGTTACATTAATTGGTTTTCTAATACTAAAGAAACCTCACCTTTCTTAGATGAACATAACTTAGTCATGATGGTGTTATCCTTTTTGTATATGGATATATTCAGTTTGCTTTTATTTTATTTTGGAATTTTGAATCTAGGTTTATGACTGAGGTTGTCTTTTAATTTTCCTTTCTTGTACACTCTTTGTCAGGCTTGGCATCAATGTTATGTTAATCTATTAAAATGAGTTAGAGTGGTTTTTCTTTTCCTGTTCTCTGGAATAATTCATAAAAGTTTAGAATTATATTAATTATTTTTTTCCTTGAATGTTTGGCATATCTCCATAGTGAAGTCGTTTGGATTTGTTTCATTTGCAGGAAAGTTTTTCGATTCAGTTATTTCATGGATATAGGTCAGTATGATATTTTATATCATTAACATTAGCTAGGAAATAGGCATAGGCCAACCAGAGTGACACCTGATTGATCAAATGGATGCCAGCTATAAATATGATGGGACTCAACTGATGCTTACAGGATGACTGTCAGTCCTGATTATCATACTATTTAGGATTTCTGTTTCTTTTGTGTAAGTTTTGGTAAATTATGTTTTTCTAGGTATCTGTACATTTTGTTTAAATTTTCAAGTTGATTGGCATAATGTTACCCATAGTTACTTTTCTTATTATGTCAGTTATAAGACCAGACAGATATGGAACATATTTGGGGAAGTATATGTTATCTTGATGATGCTGAAAAGTAACATACCTTGTATCGAAAAGCCATGGCTTGAAGAACATGAAAATTTTCTGTACCATGTGTGAAATGGGTGTATTCCCTAAAATAGCTTTACTTTCTTTTTTTCATGTCTGTATTATATAAACATCATTTTCTAAAATGCATATGTGGTTAGTTTATGCCCCCTTGTTAAAATGAAACTTTTATGACTTGTAAACTATGATAGTCTTCGTGTTCTCAGAGTATGGCCTCGATACCCCTAGAGGTCCTTGAAATTCTTCCAGGGGATCTGGAAGGTCAAACAGTTTTTATAATAATCTTAAAGCATTGTTTATCCTTTTCACTCTCATTCTTTCATGAATGTATAGTCAAGTTTATCAGTGCTCTGTGATGTCACACTATATCACAGCAGACTGAATGAAGAAATAAGAGAATTCAGCTGTCTGTTATTATTTATTTATTTATTTATTTATTTATTTATTTATTTAAGATTTTATTTATTTATTTGCTGGGGGGGGCAAGTGAGCAAAAGCAGGGGAAGCAGCAGGGGGAGAAGGATAAACAGGCTCCCCACTGAGCAGGGAGCTTGCTGGCTTGATCCCAGGACCCTGGGATCATGACCCAAGCCAAAGGCAAATGCTCAACCAACTGAGCCACCCAGGCACCCCTCAGCCATCTTTTAATTAGGCCAGATATTAATAAGATTTGCAAAAATAGATAACTAAATTTTTCTCACTGACTTTTTAAAGAAAATATGGCATTTCTCTATACAATATTTGTGTTGTTATACAATGGGTTTATTACCATTTAAAATAAATTAATACATATTTTGAATGTTTCTCAGTTTTAATTTTAATATGATAAATACTGATAAATAAAACTTTATCATCAGAAGTTTTTGGGGTCTTTAGTAAATTTTAGGTGTAGAAAAGGATTCTGAGACCAAAACATTTGAGAACCAATGGCATATAGGATAAAACTCACGCTCTTTATTAAGATGGACAAGGCCCTGCTAGATCTGGTTCCATCGCCCTCCAGCAGTATCCCCTCCACTAGAACCTGTACAGAAAAACCTGCAGCTCTTCGAGCATTTCCTCTTGCTGGTTCGTTCAACCAGAATAGCCCTCCTAGTCTTCCTGTAGACTCCTATCCATCTTTTCAAAAATTCACTCTGAGTAATCTTTCGTGAGCTGAATCCCTTGCCCCCCCCTCCCCCCCTCTTTTCTTGTCTCACTTGTACTTTGTACATATCTCTGCCGAGTACAACATCATACTGCAATTTTAGACATTTTTCTTATTATGAATTGGCTTTAAGTGAATTTGGAATAGCAAGACCTTTCTATTTAGACTTTTTGTTAATCTGCAAGAGGTGCAGTTTGAAATAGAGTGATTGGCAATGATACTCGTTTTTCTTTTATCACCACATGACACTCATTTCCTAGAGCTTTGGATTTCCACTGTGTTTGTGTTTACCTTGTTGCAGGATTCTTGCATGGGTATCTTAGCTTTGTGTGAGGTCAGGAAAGAACTATTCTACCACTGGGGAGCAGAGTAGCTAGGTAGTAGGTGTTCAGTAATTCTTACATGAATGAGTGGGTAGAAGGATGAGTACATGAATGAAAGAAGGAGTGAATAAATAATGAGAGATTGAACCTTTCTTTATGGAAACTTTATCAGCTTTGGGCATTAATTTTTAAAATCTTTTGCATACATCAGATATGTAGTAACTCAAAAGGTAGTCACTTGCTAGTTAGAGGGAATTCCTAAGGTTTTCAAAACAAAATATAAAATTTTCCCAAAAGGCTTGAGGGAATTTAGGAGCTCAAATTCCTGACTGGGGGGGGGGGGGGGTCAGAATTTCTTCACAGGTTTTATTTATTTAGTAGAATGGGTCATTTATAAAAGTGCAGTCTTTTAAAAAAATTTGAAACATTTACATTGTATTTTAGTCATACTCTGAAATAATGTTAATTTAGGAAATCTGCCTTCAAGAAGCCCAGAGAGCTTTTATGGATCTCACTGAATGAATATTAGCCTCATAGATCCCAGTGCAACAAAGGTGGTCAGAATGTACCTGAAACAATACTGTTGTCATCTTCTGAAAGGTCATCTAAAATCATTAAACATGTGGATTGCTAAAATTTTAGAGGGCAAAGATATATCTAACTTAGCCAACCCCCCCCATTTAAACATTTCAAAATGGTCTGTTTTTAGTGGTAGTGACATTTCCCCGGTTTCCCTTCTATTCTGCCTGCTTGGAAGGCTTTGTTTATTCTAAACCTCATTAAATAAGTTCTCGATTCAAAATTCTGCACTGCCTTACTAAATTAAAGCTGGAACCCCCTGTGGTTACATAAACAAAAGATATGGGAAAGTGATCATTTTTCTTGATACTGAGACATCCCAATGATCTGCCTTGGTGGTTATTGCTATGGAAGGAGAGAGAAGGAAACCTGTTGGAAATTGCCGAGTGGTGTAAGATCCTCAGCAGCAGTATGCGTGTATATATATGAGAGCTTTCAGAGTGAATTGCAGAATTGCAAAACAGACCTCCCTTTATCCCAAAGTCCAGTTAACCCCATAATCCTTTTCTAAAGTCTCCTTGACATATAAATTGAATGACATATTTGAATTCCACATAATTCTTTTTCTAAAAACTAATTAAAATCAATTCCCTGGCATTTTGCTGCTGTTAGAAAAGATGATGCTGTTAGATGTTTCAGTCATTAGCAATATGTTCACTGGATTAAAAACAATTTCTGAATAATATTGTAATGATTAGTGAATCTATGATAATCTAAGCAATTATTAAGGAACAATGCCTGCCCTGACTTGGTATCTTGATTATTTGTTGATGACATCTGAAAATGGAGATGTCAGGAGGCAATATTGTATTGTTTAACTGTGTTAATTTGTTTTATTTATGTAAATTTCATGCTTCTCAGTATTTCACATACTTGAATACTGGTTAATTATCTAACCAGGGAAGACAGAAAATTGGGTATAAAAAGTAAATGACAATCTAAACACACTAAAGAATTTCTTTAAAACCTCAGTTTTTAAGATTAGAAAGACTCTTATGATTTTAATGAGGCTTATTTTGATTTCTAAAATGAGAACAGTTGTTTAATGTACCTAAAAGTTTGGCTGGATTTCGGGGTTATGGTTGTTTATAATGAAAGGAACGTTCAGGTTGATAAATGTAAATTTTGCTATAAAATATATATATATCTGTGGGACTCATACTTTTCACTCCAGAATACTGAAAATGTCTTGATATTCAAACCTACTTTCTCTTTACGTATGAGGATGTATTCTTTAGAATTTATTTCAGGTTATTTCTTTCGTGTCCTTGCTGTTCACCTGATTGTTTTATAGATTTTGCTAAATTATGGGGAAATGAATCTGCAAAATTAAGTTGTAAGAGAGTATACTTTAAAACCATGGATGGGAATAGGAGTAACTTTGCTTATGTCTTCATGCACCATCTATGTATCGCTAAGCTGCACGTGGTATGGGAGTTTAGCAAAGACTTGTACTGTGTGAAGTTAATAATTTAATAGGTTCTGAAAGCTGAATCTCAGTCCCACAATGAAGCCACACTCACCATCTGCTAGTTTACAGAGGTTTATGACACACTTACATTAGCAAAATTGTCACCCCCATTATTTTTTAAAAACACCCACAGCTACTTAGTGTTTTAAACAGACCGTCAGTGGAAAGCAACATGACTGTGAGTGTTCTGCCATGGGCTAGCTTCACTGAGAGCCTGCGTCTGTGCAGGGGGCGTCTGGAGTTGGGATGTGGGTTGGGGAATGCTGAGCATGGTCCTGGGCCCCTAATCTGTGGCAGGACTGTTCAAATTACTGTGCGGAGCCAGAAGTCCCAATGTCAGTGTGTGTGGTGGGGCAGGGAGGTAAACACTATTTCAGTCCTGGCTGGCTGATGCAGACAGGGCTGAGATAAAGTAATTGGTGTAGTGAAACAGGAAGAGGTTCCTGATAGAGGAGAAGATGAGGAGAGTGGAGGCTGTCATCAGTGCTATTCTGGGTGGTCCATGCATGCTTCCCAGGACTATGGTTTGTGTGTAGCTGGGGTTTTTAGAGGCAGTAATCTGGCCTTTAGAGAAGGTCAAGGCGGGATGTCAAGTTTTCAGCTAAGCAAGCTGTGGTTCAGTGCTGTAATCCCAGTCAGGGACTCTCAGAGTGCTGAGTAGAAGTCTAGTCGTGAGTGCTGGGGAAGCATGCTTGGGAACGGAAAAAGTGGCAGCTGGACCAGCTTACCCCAGATAGGATTCACGTGGGCTTTGGGAGTTTGGTTGCAGGATTCATTCCAGATGCCGCCGGCCAGTGGGATTGGCATTGCTGGAGGTTCCCAATGCTTGAAGCTCACTGGGGCAGGGACTGGGAGACAGTTACTTCTGCTGTAGGACAGAATTTCAGATTTCCTCTAAAAAGTGTCAGGTCTTGTATCTTTATTTATCTTGCTATGGTCTGATATTTGAAAAGGCCTGATGTGTTTTTGGCCTAATGTTTTTCATTCATTTATTCACATAACGAATACTGAGTGATCATTTACTGAGTGCCTTTTTATTTTTTATTCTTATTTTTAAAATTTAAAAAAAATGTTTTTTAAAGATTTTATTTGTTTATTTGAGAGAGAGCAGGAGAGAGAGTGAGCACGAGCAGTGGAGAGGGGTAGAGGAAGAGGGAGAAGCAGACTCCCTACTGAGCAGGAAGCCTGATATGGGACTCCATCCCAGGACCCTGAGATCATGATCTGAGCTGAAGGCAGACGCTTGATCGACTGAGCCACCCAGGTGCCTCCTGAGTGCCTTTTTAACTAATTCTTATGGTAGGGCTCACAAGTACTTATAAGTGAACTTTATAAGTTATAAATTACCAGTCTCTATAATTTTTTTTGGAAGTACATTTGAGGTCAAAATATATCTTCCTCTACATTTTTGTTCATCTTTGAAGTATCTTAATTTTCTCCTTTTTATTAGGTAGATACATATTGCCTTCAGGGAGTCTCTACTACAGTTTAGGGGGAAAAAAAGTACCATGTAATTAATTCTGGAGTGGAGGCTTTCACAAGGTTCATCATGGCCAGGAGAGTGTGCTCACCTCAGCCCACCAGGTGTCTGGGTACTTGTTACAGTGGAGAAGTTCTTTACCTGTTCTTCTCTGTTCTGTATGGGATATTCTCCATCCTTGCCAAACTCCTACTCGTCTTCTAAGGCTGAGATCCAGGCTTCCCTCCTTGGTGATGTCTTCTCTGACTCCTGCAGATGGACAGTGTTGCACAGTCTGTGTAGGCGCTCACAGGGCGCTGCTGTCTCCGTATGTGTCTGTCTCCACTACTGGACTGGGAGGTGGTGAGGATAGGTACTGTGACTTGATAATTTTGGTGCTCCCAGGGCTGAGCACAGGGTCTGGGCAGAATAACAAAGGTAGATCGGAGCAAGTAATAGAAAGTGCATTTCCAGCCACTGTTATCTGAAAAAAAATCCATGTCATAGACTGTCTCAGGTTCCTGGCCAGAATGGAGTTCTTCTCATTATTCAGATTGGTCATTTGAGAAATCATAATTTACTGGATCTCCATATAGCTGGAAGTGCTGTTACTATTGAATCTATAATGATGTCTGCCTGTGAACAGGTGATTTAATCCTGGAATTGGCACCACCAAGCTGATATGACAAATGCACTCATGAAACAGAAAATGTGTTGCATTTGGAAACTCTTTTCTGTTTTGTTTTTTTTTTTTTAATCCTGGGAATTTGATGGAATGAACCTAGATGAAAGGGGAAATAAAGTCACATTAGCACTGGGCTTCCTTTTATGGAATATGTAGGAGCAAATGAGAGAAATGTCCTTTCAAAAACAATAGGAGTGTAGCATTGCAGATAAGATGAACCTGAAAAACAGCGAGGATGTCAGCTTGCCAATTTACAGTGGACTTTTCTCTGTTTTCTAAGGTTGCTTGGAAAGAGGAATGGGTACAAAGACTGATTTAGCAACTGCCACCACCAAGCTTTATATGTATTGTCTTTCAGCTCACAAAAAGCTCCATACATTAAATATTATAATTCTAATGCTTTAGAGCTCACAGAGGGTAATATGTCCAAGGTGTCAGGATTCAAACCCAGGTCTCCCTAACATCAAAATCCACTGTACCATGTTGCTTTTTATGTAAGGTTGAAAAATAGTAACCACCCCTCCCACTCTGCCTTTTCCCCTCCCTCTACAAAATTACACTGATTGTAGATGGACTCAGACATCTTCAGATAAGATAAGTAAGAAGATCACAGTTACTTGTTATAATTTATTTTGACTGAAATATTTAAATATCTGGATATAAATGGAAGGTATGTGTGATTGCTAAGGTATATAAAGATGGAGTCCTACTAGTCAAATGGTTATGCATGCAGCATATATCCAGAACTATGTATGAGTAGTAGATTCAGTATATCAAAAGTCCTCATTTCTATTCTTGGTCACCTCACTTGATTGTGTCTAGGGATTTGCATAGCATTGTTCCATGATAAGCCAGGTAGATGCTTTACCCGTTGTTTGCCTCTTTACAGGATTGTAAAAGTTAATTAGGTTATAACTGTAAGATGGTGCACATGCTTTAGAAAAAATACCTGTATAAAACATCTGTAACAGTCTAAGTATGATAGCATATGTAGTTCTGAGATTCTGTGCTTTCCCTAGGCCAACGGTTGGCAAATTATAGCCAAAGGACCAAATTCCACCTGCTGTTTTGTTTTGTATGACCTGCAAGCCAATAATGGTTTTAAACCATTTTAAGTGGTTGAAAATGCAATATTTTTTTGTGAAATATTAAAATTACACAAAATTCAATTTTCAGTGTCCCCAAATGAAGTTTTATTGAAACACAGCTACATTAATTTATTTATGTATAGTTTATGGCCATTTTCATGCTAGGATGGCAGAGTTGAATAGTTGTGACAGAGACTATATGGAAACTCAAGGTCTAAAATACTGATTATCTGGCCCTTTCCGGAGAAGATTGCCCACCTCTGGCCTAGGCAATAAAGAGGTACTTATTCAAAGGTATATGGCCACATTATGAAATCTGCCCACTACGTATATATTTGAGCCCAGTGTTGGGTGTATGAGAGGAATTACTCTTCAGATGTAGATCCAAAAGTTGGTGATATTGCTGACAAAAAGGTAAGATTCAAAGTGGCATCCTTTACCCAGACAGTCTAGAAACAGAAAAGATGAAAATTTGTTTTAGTTAGTCTGGCTTACATATGGACTCCACAGTCTTAGTATAAACAATGCGGAGCAAAGGTTAGTTTTAATGCCATTGTTTTGTCATCCTTGCTCTTGTGTGAGGGCACCTGATCACCTGTACATTTGCTTGGAAGGGCTTTTTATTTCCCTCTTGATGTTCATTAGACTTACATGCCTCAGAAAATACCAGATCAACATCCCTTTCGTTGCTACTTTCTTTGTAATAGCCTCTTTACCAGCACAGCCTTCCAGTGTAGGGGAAGGACTTGACTTCTAGGTCCAGGCAGCTCTGCTTTTCTCTGCCTCCTTGAAGAGACAGCCTCAGTGGGAAAGACGTTCTGGTCAAGAGCCTGCAACCCAGGATATTGCCAGTTTCCTGAGTGGCACTTCCCACCTACCCATCGTTATTGAAATATACTTGGCTGCTAATTTCCTGGAAGATTCAAATGCTCCTACTTCAAGGTCATCTCAAAGGAGAGTTTAAAGAACATTCCTCTCCCCCTCCCTTCCCTTGTAAAATATGTATATTTACAAGAGCATGCGTAAATGGTCACCAGGGAAGATAAGCTATCAGAGAGTTGGGAGATGTCTTTCCTCATACAGTTCACACATCACTGAAGCAGATAAAATTGGTTTTGTACCTAGCCTCAGAATACACTGTTAAGGACTCTGTCCTGAAAATTGATCTATACCACTACAATAAAATTCAGAGCATCTCTTTCATAAATATCTAACTGTGGCATCAGTGGCCGCTGCTCCCACCTGGCTCCCAGGGGCCCTGCTCAGGCAGGCAGAGAATGGCCTGCAGCTTGTAGCCTCCGTGTGGACCAGGGTTGTCATCGGCTGCACTGAAACTTAATTAAAGCATTAGGTTCAGTGCAGTACAATGTGTGCCTCAGTTTACAGTTATAAAATCAGTTGCATGACTATCCATGGAATATTAGGTTAAATCTCTGCTCAATAGTGATGATGGTGATGATGATGATGATGATGATGATGATGATGGTGGTGGCATCCAGGGTCTGCAACTTGTCATTTTCCAAATGCCACTATTTTTATGTCTGATGCCTGTGGCCCTGAGAGCTGCCTGTGTTACTGTCAGGCTTTGTAATTCGCTAAAAGCAGACAGGACTGCAGATTTCTTTGTTCTGTTTTATAGTACTAATGCTATTTGAAAAGTCCATGCATCCTTGTATTTAGAATTTACACAAAGAACTCACTTGGAAGCCATATGTGTACCATATGGGGCATCTATGAGAAACAGTGGTAATGTGGTAGATAAAAATTAAATAAGGATATGGTCAGTTCTTCAACACTATCTAACTGGCCATTAGAACCTGATTAGACGAATATGGGAAGATTGTATCCTAATGTAGGAACAATGTGAAACCTTCTTTAAGTGGTAATGGATGACCCCAGGATTGAATCAGAAGCCTGGTGCATAGTAGGTAACTTAGTAATATCTATCAAATGATGGAATGAAGGATAATGAGAAATGCCCTTGGATCCAGAAGATGTGGGTAATATGACTGCTCTGTCAACCACAATCTCCAGTAGCTAAGGCAAGGAACTTAGTCTCAATTTCTTCCTCTCAATAGTAGAAGAAATAGCTGCTTCCCAAGACTTCTGGATAGGCTGAATTGGATAATTAATATGGAAGTGCTTTGCAAACTTGTTTAAATATATGTAATGTATTGTTATTCTTTAATGAAATTGCTACTCATGGCTTACTGTTTAAACAAGTGTGAGAGGGTCTAGGACAAAAGATAAATTATTACCAATTAAAAATTGGGTTTTTGAGAGAAGGACACCATGCAAATTCAAACAAAACTGATACTTTAATGAAAGAATAATTTTGGCGACATCAAAAAAAAAAAAAAGATTGAGAATCATGAGATCTAAAACCGAGTACTGGCTTTGCTACTCCTTAAATATGTGATTTTTGGCAAGTCCCTCTCTTTTCCTCATTTGATCAGGAGACTGTACTAAGTGATTTTGAAAAGTCTTTTCCAGTTCTGTGATTCAGTGATGCAGATCTGAGCAGATTCAAAAGCATATCAAGTTTTCTGTTCTTAAATCCATATGTATGTGTTTCTGTACACCTTGGAGTTTTATTTTGTTCCTATGTGAAATACTAAGTCTCCTCTTAAAGGAGCCTCAGGAGTTACAGAGTGGGAGTCAGAATAGAAAGGACAGTGGGAAAGTACAGAACAGGTTATTTGGTTTTGTGTGGCCCAACATTTTGCAGAATTGGATAATTTAAATGCAACTGGAAGTCTCTGAGTGAGCACAGGGCTTCTGAGATACTTTCCTGAACTTTCTTCCTTCCTTTCCTTTCTGTCTTGAGGGTACTCTCACAGAAGAGTAGTGGCATATGAGGCTAGGAGCTGCTGGCATGCCTGGAAATTGCCAGTGACTCTCTCTGGGCTCTGTTCGATTTGAGGCATGGGCAGAAAGCTCTCTAGTTGTCACAGCCCATGGAGACTTTGTTTACCTTTCAATGACAGATGACTTGTGAAGAGCCGATAGAGGCAGCAATCCTGACCTGAGCAAAGAGCAGTTAGCCAAGCATTTTCTGCAGGAAAATGACCTAAGACTGACATTGTGAGGACGGGATTGTGGTGATGTCAGCAAACCTATCACTGTCATCCTTCTCACTGCTGCCTTAGAACTGCACTTCTGAAGTTCTGAACTCACCCAACCGAATTTGCATTTTGAAATATTTCTGTTGCTTGAGTTTCTTAAGTGATTACCTTACTTGTCAGGAAGATAAATCCTGATATTTGGGGGTTGGGGGTGGGTAAGGGACTGGTGGTTTATTGCACAAATTTAGAAGAATGCTACTTATTTCTAAAATAATTATATTTCTAAAAACCCCCATGACAAGGGCTTTCCTCTTGTTTACTACTACTACCACTACTATTATTTACTTAAGATTTGGAGATCAGGGACATCTGGGTGGCTCAGTTGGTTAAGCCTCTGACCCTTGGTTTTGGCTCACGTCATGATCTCAGGGTTGTGAGATGAAGCCCCGCATCAGGCTCTGCTCTCAGCTCAGGGAGTCTGCTTCTCTCTCTCTCCCTCTCCCTCCCGCTTTCTCCCTCCCTCTTCCTTTGCCCCTCCCCCCCACTCTCTCTCAAATAAATAAATACAATGAAAAAAAAAAATTGGAGATCACGTTCATCCATGTAGACTCCATCCCATTTTTATTTATTGGGCCTTTTTCTGCTTAGCAATTTTAGTCCTTGACTCTTTCTTCAGGGGGGCTAACAGTGAAATATGAACGATTATGCTCCCGGGAGGGAAAAAATAGAAATCCAAATAAGACATAACTATCATATCTCATTTAGGGTTCCCTCTGAAGTCTCTTTCACCTAGAATTCACTTATGCTAACCCGAGGCCTGTGGTCTTATTTAATATCAGCTGGTAATAAAGAGCCCTTCAGCTAACTACGGCCACATTCCACTATTAACTGCAGCTCTTGAAGCAGTCATCGAGGGAAGGGGAGTCGGAACCCTTCAATGTCAAGACGTTTAGAGGCACTCTAGCATCAATCAAGATGCACGTCGCTAAGTGCCTGCTTTCATTTACATGAAATATTCATACAGCATTCCGTTTTGCTTTTCTCTCTCCTAATCATCACTTTTCGGAAGAAGCTACAATCATCTCAGTTAGGGGAGGGTGTTATGGGATGTGCTGTACCTTTCAAAGTCAGGCTTCCTGCAGATAGCTAGTTCTGTAATGAGGCAGCAGACTGCATAGACCACCAAAGGTCTCCCTCACAGAGGCTGGCCTTGTTATCATGTACTATTCATCTTCAAGTATACAACTTAGTGCAAATGAAAGTAATTAATTAACCATAACAAACCTGTCAAAAAGCTATTTAGGATTTTGACAGAAAAAAAATTTAACATTTGCTTTAAGTGGAAAACAAAAATCGTCTCGCTCAGAAAATTCAGAAGCAATTCTATTTACGCAAGCTTTCCTATTACTGCTCTCTCTTAATTACATGATAAGTAGCATTTAAATTAATTTCCAGTTCTTTTGACTTATATTACTTGTATGATGCTTTTATAGTTGATACCTATTTAAAAAAAAAAAAAAAGAAGAAGCCCTAGGTGGGAAAATTTGCTCTTAAATAAAAAATTTCAGAAAGTAGGTATAGGATACATTGATCATTTAAATAATAATTCTGAGTACATGGTATTTGTGGCAATTTGGATAGACCTTGAAGGCATTATGCTAAGTGAAATATGTCAGAGAAAGACAAAATACTGTATGATCTCACTTACCTGTAGAATCTAAAACAAAAGAAAACATAGAAAAAGAGATCAGCATGTGGTTAACAGAGGCAGGGTTAGTAGGAGAGGGGTTTGGAGGAAGGTGGTCAAATGCTACACACTTACAGTTATAAGATAAACACTCGGGATATAACGTACAGCATGATGACTCTAGTTAACACTGCTGTATGATATATAGGAAAGCTATTAAGAGAGTAAATCTTGAATTTTCATCACAAGGAGAAGAAATTTTCTTCCTTTAATCTTTTCTTCTTTTTATTGTATCTGTATGAGAAGTTGAACCTCTTGTGGTGACCATTTCACACAATATATGTAAATGAAGCCATCATGCTGATGAGGGAATGGAAAGCAAGCTAAGGACAAAGCAGAAGCTGACACCCTGCAACCCCCTCCCCCTGGGATGTATACACCATTCCTCAGGCACTCCTGGCCGCCCTAAAGGACAAAGAAACAGTTAACCTATAGAGACCACAATCCTGCAAGACTTGAGTCTCCCTCAGTTTACAAATGTCTTAGCAGTTTACAAGAACGAAGCTATCAGCAACCTAGCTTCCAGAAGGGAATGTATGTAGACACAGTTAAATTTCCTTACTACCTACAGCCCATTGATAAGTCCTTGAAACAGGCACAGTGACATTCCACTAGGAACTCAGCTGCCTCGATGTTAATAGTTTGCTAAGGGCCAAAGGCAGTCCTAGCCTGACCCCCTCCCCTCCACCAAGATCCTGTAAGTCTACTTTAATGTATAAAAATTCCTTTGGAAACTTCCTTTATCTCTAATCTCCCCCCCCCCAAGATGTTGGCAATCATCCCCCAAGCATATGGTCCACCGATATACATCTGAAGGGTCTCATGACTAAGGTTTTATTAGATGGTAATAAATGACCTTTTCCCAACAGTAGCTAGCCCCCTCAAGGTCCTGGAAACCTTGCTTCCAAAATTCCTTAGAGACTTCCGCTATCCCTAAGGCCCTCCCAACCTGAGGGTATATATGGGCCACTCGTCATGACCCCGGTGCAGCTCTTTCTGCCCACAGGTCCTGTCCCCGTGCTTAAATAAACCACCATTTTGCACCAAAGACGCCTCAAGAATTCTTTCTTGGTCGTCTGCTCCGGACTCCACTCCACTGAACCTCACCTGTATCCCACAACCTCAGCAATGCTGTATGCCTTAAAGTTACAGTGATGTATGTCAAATATTTCTCAGTAAAGCTAGAGGGAAAAAAAAGGAGTCCATGGTAGCTGGAGAGTCCCTCCTTCCTCTCTCTCTCCTGGCCTCCCTGTGTTATTCTGTTCTTCCTTCCTTCCGTCTAAAATAGTGATTTATTTGTGTATTGGATTTCCCCTCCTTAAATATTAAGCTAGGTCCCTAGAATGGCATTCGTATGATACAGTCCTTTGGAATGATACACCAATGATGAAGTTGTTTCCTTATGAAAGGAGTATTTCATCTGCCTTTGTTTCCGATAGGTAAAGAAAAGGAATAATGATCTATAGTACAGGGGGCGCCTGGGTGGCACAACGGTTAAGCGTCTGCCTTCGGCTCAGGGCGTGATCCTGGCGTTGTGGGATCGAGCCCCACATCAGGCTCCTCTGCTATGAGCCTGCTTCTTCCTCTCCCACTCCCCCTGCTTGTGTTCCCTCTCTCGCTGGCTGTCTCTATCTCTGTCAAATAAATAAATAAAATATTTTAAAAAAATGATCTATAGTACAAGAATTCTGAGCCATTATTCTAGAAATTAAAATTTATTTCCAAAGATTTTCCTGTATTTTATTCATTCCTACTTGTCTATCTAGGTCTGATCATGGCACAGGGAGATATAGGAGTTGGTCTTTGCTAGTGGAAATAGCTTTTGCAAATGAATTTTTAGATTGAAAGAGAAATGTCAGGTGAATTGTTAAAGGCTAATGGCAATGAATAAACATGCAATGTTTTTACGTAGAACACTGTATTTTTAACGGGAGGCATTTGATAATCAGTACACACTAGAAATGTACTCGTTTTTAAAGTTAGAAATGTTAATGGTCCTGAAATAGTTCATTCTTATTGTCCATTTAACCCCTCATGCTATATAGACTAAAATAGCAACCTGAGTGGGCAGTGATGAGGTTGCTTTTAATTTAGGTAGACCGTTTTCTGCTTTAGAACAGAAGGTCAAAATTGTAGCTGATTGCCCAGAAGTGGAATATAAATGACAAATTGGTAAAACCTTTGAAAAAATTCTCAAATGCTAGTTGAATCTGTATGCATTTTACTACACAGTTCTAAGCATGTTTGTTTCCCTTTTGACCCATTTTACATGGAGTCATCTTTTAAAAGTTATACTATATTTCTCTAAATAACACAAAATACACTAAAGATTATATTTTAAGAAAAAAATCCTAAATTCCAATGGTGTTTGCTCAGATGGATTAAAGTGGGTAATATAAAGCAATTTGGAATAATTCAGGTCAATGATCTTTAGTTACCTTAAATAAAGACACAATCATACTTAGTCACGTATAAAGTACAATTGTGGTTTTTCAAAGTGAAAAAAATGCCATATAGAAAAATTTAGGAAAATTACATATACTTTTTTGTCAAGATGGATAGGAGCTTTGTTCCAAAATGAAAACAAAACAAAAAAAATAATAAAGAGTTTTAATATATTCTCACTATAGGATCAATGTTTATCAATAAACAAGTGGGGCAAAAAATCGAGGAGGTTATCAAGAGTTTCATACTATTGTTGTTTTTTGTGGCTCTATTTTTTTTATTTATTCCAGATGAGAGTTTTTTTCCCTTCTCTTTGCTGTTTAAACTTGGTAACAAGTTGAAGAAGTTTAATCTTTGTTTTTCCTTTAAAAGTGCTTTTCTAGGGGAAAAAAAAACCCGAGAGTAATAGAAATTGATATTTCAAACTACAGCAAAAGTTGCCACAAGAATTGTAAACAGAACACGATTTGCAGGTAATTTTAAAAGATGCTGGAACTTGGAATAAAAAGAAAATACCATGGGGTTTAAGATCCAGTATATTAAGCATTCAGATGCAAATAACGATTCTAGAACAAGCACCTTCTTAACATTAACAAGTTGCTGAGCATGTTAACACCCACGGTTCCACCCATCCTGAATAAATTTAAAGCCATTTAGAGCAGGGCAATTGCATTATTTTGTAAAACTGAGTCATAAGTGGCAAAATCCATTACCTTCTTTGTATTTGACTTTTAAAGTTTGATGCGCTTCTACTTTACGGCCTGACACTATTGTGCACACATTTAAACATTTCAAGTAACTAACATAAAACAGGTCATTTCCCTTTCCTCTTCCCACCATGACATTTGGGTTGGCTCAAATTCCAAGTCTGCTGAAACCTGCTGAAATTTGAGGGGCTTGAATCAGATGTAACCCATCCTACCTGTGGGGTATCATTAATCCCTGGAAGTAGCGGGAGCTTTCGTGTAATTGTTAGCTTTTGATTTTATGACAGTGGTTTTGCCTGTAACTCACTCACTAGGCAGATCTAAAAGAATTGGTTCTCCCTGTTCTGTTTCCTCTTGGGCTCTCAAAATAGGATATACTATGAAATCTGAAGTTAGGGGTGGGTTTTGTGGAGGTAAATTTTCATGGATAGAAAGAGGGGTATATGTGTGTTAATGACTCCTGCTGGAATTTTACGGGAAGGTAGATAGGCTATTGGTGAAAAATTATCTTTGCTTTTCTTTTCCAACTAAGCTGTATGATTGTTATTTTATTTGAAAATTGTTCAGTTGCTTTGCTTGGGTTGAGACCTCATTTCAAGGCAATAGTAACCATTAGTAAGCCATTTAAGGCAATAGTAACCATCCATATGACAACACAAAGGCTCATAAAAAAGGTAATGATTGCTATTTCAAATTAATATCATTCCCATCAGCAATCACCTTAGGAAGTGTTAGTAATGCTAGTTTCTTAAAGGCCCTCTTTATAATTTGTCTTCCTATTCTGTTCTAAATTGTTCTTGCCTTTAAAAAAATAGTATCTCATTTAATTTTTTTCTTTCTCTTTTTAAAAGAGCTTTACGGGGGTATAATTTACATACCATAAAATTCAGCCATTGTAAGTGTAGATTTCAATGAGTGTTAGTAAATTTATAGAGTTATACAGCCCCCGCCACAATCTAATTTTAAAATATTTCCATTACCTAGAAGGAAACCTCATACTGATTTGGAATCAATCCCTGTTTCCACCCCTCTCCCCAGGAAACCTCTGATCTGTTGTCTTTTACTACAGATTTTCCCTTCTGGACATTTCATAGAAATAGAATTATACAATATTTGTGTGTGTGTGTGTGTGTGTGTGTGTGTGTGTGTGTATCTTGCTTTTTTCACTTAGTATAATGTTTTTGAGATTTATCCACATTGTAGCATTTTATTAGTAGCTGATTCCTTTTTATTGTTGAGTGGTAGTCCATTGTATGGATGGATATACAGAGTTTGGTTTATCTGTTCACCAGCTGATAGACATTTGGATCATGTCTACTTTTTGGCTATTATGAATAACGGTATTATTTAAATTCACGAAAGAGTATTAGTGATAGTAAATCTTTAACAACTTAAGATAGCTTTGGGTTTGGAGAACAGAACAAACTCATTTGAAGTCTAGTTGATAAGGCAGATAAAGAGTGAAAGTATTGATTGTTATTAAAAGTAAAGTGTGATTATAGGAAAGATGGGTGTGATCTGCCAATTGTTCCGGGGGCATTTCCAAAGAGCAGCTATCAACGTATTTTTAGTAATGTCAGTGTCTTTATCATTTAATTATTCTCTACATAGATTAGATCTAGTATATTTATTTTAAAAAAATGAATCTGAGTACTGTGGAGTCACGTCCTGAGCTATGTATTCAATTTTTCCAAGTTACATTTCAGAGAACATAGTTTAGTCATTCTACACTTTGTCTTGATTAATAACTCTGATATATAACTCAAAGTATTTAGTGTTCAAATTTTTTAAAATCAGGAATTATAATCAGGTTATTAATACATTGATAATATTATCATTATTCTTTAAGTGCCTTGTTACCATGGAATGATTGCAGATTTTGAAAGATGAAGCACTCTGTATTTACTCTTTTTGCTGTGTATTGGTACATAGATATCTCATAACAGGTATCATTTCTATACAATTCAGAATGTATATGTGGGTCTGTGTTGGAATGTTTCATTAACATAATCACATACAGTTATAGAACTGGTGAAAATCATCTCACGTAAGCTGTTCATTAATACTCTGTTTATTTGAAAAATCTAAGGTGTCTGGTTAATAATTGTTGATTCATGTAATTGTTTGTAAGCCACAAACAGTTGCTTGATATCATTTATTTAGCCATTCAAAGTTAAGGAACCTATGCTTAATTTAGAAATTGTACATTTGTATTTCTGGCTTCTGCAAAGATGAAACATAAATCCATCAAGCCACCTTAGAACTTTTAAACTTCCCTTCTTTTACATCTGTAGTTCTCATTATCCAGAAGTTATTCTGTCCCCTCTGTTAAATTACTTTATGCTGCAGCTTAAACGAACATGTCTTGCTTTCATCTAACATTTCAAATAGGGCAAAGACTGCTGTACAATTTCCAAACACAACTGTGCTAACAGAGGTGAATTACTAGAGTTTATATAATTTATATTAGGAATTCATAGACCTAGCAAAAGGGATTAGTACATTTTATTTCAGGGCAGGAGATGATCCTGTCATTAATGGTCGATACTTTCATCATCTTTTAAACCTGAGGAATTTCCTGGGTGACAAGACTGTAAGGACATATCAGAGATTCACAGCTGTGAGCTTTATCTGGACATGCACTGCTTTACTCACAGTATGTGGACTACGTCCCATCAAAACTGGATTAGCCTGTCAATCACATCTTCCGATGTATATTGTATTATGATTTTTTGAAAATGTCACTGAGATCAGAGTAATTTCTTGGCTAATTGCATCTTGTCTCTTCTTAATACCGTGCATTTAATGGTTTCATTACCTGACGTGACAATCACAGTTTCTGGTCCAGCATTAAGGGCAGTTTTATTTTTCTTCTTTTTGCACACACATGCACACACTCACACACATCTGAGGCACTTCTTTAATAAAAAAGAAAAAATATATTTAAGGCACTTCTGCGTTTTGTGAAATAAATGTATATGTAGGATTCCTTGTTTTCCCTGTGGTTTAACATATACATAATACTTGAAATTGTTTCTGTAATCCCCAAAGCATACCCAATGCTTAATACAGTATTTTCCTTCTCAGTTATGGAAATAGATTAAGGAAGATATTAACCTTTAAGGAACTGTCACTCATTACTCACATCGCCTGTGCCTTTCTCTAGAGAATCTGCTCCAAACACGAAAATATTTGTTCTTCAGTATTACCTGTTTAGCCATGAGAGATTCATTTGGATCAACATTAGGTTTCATTAAATCCTACTTTGGTGCATGCAGCTCTAGTACTACCTGTTACCGGTAGAAAAATGGGCCGCAAGAGATATTAAAATCCCTACCATAATGAGTTGCTCTGAAAAGGTGGTTATTAAGTCTTCCTGAACATACTCAGATTTAGATTAAAATAGGTACAAGAGGTACATCGATGAATAATGTAATGTGTTAATCTCTCACTAGTAAGGCCAAATATCTTGATGATTTCTGGGTGGAAAGAAAAACAGAACTTAGATTTTTGTTTTATTTTGTAGCTCTTAAAGAACGTCTTCAATACCGTAATGTGGTATCATGGTCTTTGGGGGTTTAGCTATAGGCCTAATGGGGAGAGTGTTTCAAACAAAGGCTTATGAGACATTATTCCAATCATTAAAATGAAGTAACTTCCAGTGGGCTCTGTTGATTATATATCACAAAGTAAAATGATGGTGGTGGTGGTTGGGAAAACGAGTGTTAGCTGGAGAGGGGTGCAGAAGCATCTTAGGAGTGGATTTTGTTCAGCTGGTGCTTCTGACAGCTCTCATGTCCATCCGTGGTGGGGAAGGGGTTGTACTTCTGGTGTCCTTTGATTTTCCCATGCCACTGAAAATACTAATTGTGAGCTACAGGGTGGGAGATATGGATGAAAGATGGGCAGATTTTGCCTGGCTTTCATGGTAGGGGGCGGCAGCTGAAGGATGCACTTGTGTTTGGATCTGACAGCAGCTGTGGTATCCAATTCAAATTCACTGTGGCAGGAAGAAAGAGTGTGAATGCTAAAGTATCCAAGGTGTTTGTAAATACTCTGCTTTGCTAACCATTCAAATCTGGTTTGCATAGATTGCTGCAGTTGCCGGTATAAATGTAGAATGACATTTATAAAAAAATAATGTGCAACCGGTGATGAGTTTTCCTTCTAAATGTTTTTTAAAACAGTACTGCACGATTCATTGGTATTCATATAAAATAGAGGAAGAGCGATGATTAAGAAGCAGCTTCTGACTACTGTGTATTTCAGGGGAGAAAATTAATTGTGATTTCAAAAAGCTTCCTGCACACGGGTTCAAGGATCACCTATTTTTTTTTAGCTGCGGGTGGATTTCAAAGTTAACGAACTACCCACTTGTCTTGCAAAAAAGGACTTGCTAAACTGGTTGAGAATTTTTTTTTTCATTGAATGGGTAGTGCAATGTCCAGGAACTTTAGACACTGGAAAGTCACATAACGTCATCAGGTACCCTCTCTTAAGAGGATGATTTTATTAGTATACTGACCTCAGTGCATCTCTAAATGGACTTCTAAGTGCTCCATTCAATTTGCGTGTGAGTACTGGAATGTGGAATTTATTCGTATGAGGCACCTTCCCAGGTGACAAGTGTCTCTCTTTGTATCCTCCCATGTATTTTTTCTCAGAGCCGTCTGGGGCTTCATCATTATAGATAAAGTTGCCAAGAAAATGGGTAAGGATGAACGTAATTTGGAATCCCATTACCCGTTTTGTTTTGTGGTAGCAACGAATAGATTTGGCAGAAATTGCTGGGGATTTTAAAAAGGGGGAGAGAAGACAAACAGAGACACATTTTAGTTTTCACATGAAAAGGACAGTCACAGCTGCATTTTAGAGCCATGTTTACATTGGATTGTGTCATTTTTTAGCACATTCAGACAGATATGGGCTTAAGGTTCAGTTGTCCTAGGGTACCTCTTTTATTTCACTTGGACTTCTATGGTCCTGTGCAGAAAGTCTCCTGGCCTAGCCTGTGGCAATGCAGAACATCAGATCTCACTGTTGAATAGCTTGGGTTTTCAATTTTTAACCTGTCCACCTGGGATCACCCTTGTTGCCCTGGCTTATAAATGAGACAGCAGCCCCATTTTGGCCTGAAGAGTCCAAGGTGATAGATGGTTGGGTGACCCTCAACTGTTTTTCATACTGTCTCCTGAATGGATAAATGTGTCAGAATTAAAAGATAGTTTATGCCTTTACATCAGAGGGGAAAAATGAAATAAAGCTGTGTTGTCACCTGCCTGGTAATGAATAAACACCAGAGATCGATGTGTGTGCTCCTTTGGAAAAGATCACCAGTGACATCAGGGCTTTACTTAGAAGACAGCAAGAAATGCCTTGATTGAGAAGAATTACTTAGGCAATATTTTGCTGTTATATTTGGAATTACAGTTGACAACTCCAAGTGTGTCATCAATAGAGTCCTGGGCTATGGATATAACTAAGGATAGCTTCCTTTAAGTTAAAGGACCCTTAGTGTTAACTTCAGCAGGCTCAAAACCCTTGTGGAATGGTGTGCAAACTCTGCAAAATGAGCATTTGCCTGTGTCTGTGTGTGGGGAGACTCTCATTGAGTCTGTGACTGAAAAATAGATTAATAACAACTTTGATAATCAAATGTCAAGATCATTAATAGGTAAGTGAGCCATCAACACTGAATTTTTATCATACCTTGGTGTTGGTACCAAAGTCATTGAATGAGGCAAAAATCACAAGATGTCCAAATTACTTATAAAAATTTCTTACGAAAGCACATAGAAGACTGATAGACTTTCTTTTGAAAAGGCCAGGCAGTTGGTTTTCCTTCTTTCCAGCTGAGCCCCAGATTTCTCTACCTATTTCACAGTCATCATAGGATACAAAAGATGAAAACACCGGCACAATTTAAATTGTTCTCTCTGTCTCTGAACTTTGGCTGAGCATATTTAGTTGAATTGAAGCAGGATAAAAATGCATTTATTATATTATGTGACTTCTGTTGTATTTGATCATCCTGGTAATTTTTGAGGATGGCCAGGCAGGTGTAGAGTTATTCCCATTTTATAGATGAGGAAATTGAGGACTGAAAGGGTGCTATCTATCTTAGTTTTTAGATGGAAAATATTATTTATTACCTCAACTCAGAGGTGAATTATATTATTTTCTACAGCTCCATATAATAAATGGCAGAACAAAAACTAGAATTTATTTCTCAACCTCTAATTCAAAGACATTTTCACTGGAAGGAGAAAGTCAGTAATGTTAACCAGCAGAAATTGTTAATAATGATAGAAGTAGCAAAAATATTATAATTATAATATGATAGTATTCGAGGTCCTTTAGAAAAAACTTCTTCCTCAAATGTGTTTTTTTTAGTAATCTAATTTGCCATTTCCTCATATTTCTGTGCATTACAAGTTCACTTTCCTATGAAAACACTGAATATTAGCCATCATGTTAATCCTGCAATGGTGTCTAGTGAGATGACATACATGAAGGTCTTTTGACAAATCTATAAATATAAACCTGATTGTGAGGTGAAATGTTATGAACAACATTATTGTTATGGTTATTACTATTACATATAGGCTCAGTTACTGCATACACTTGTGCTTCTCAACAGGAATAAGGTGTGAGGAGAACAGAATATATTTGAATTATCCAGGAAGAATTTTCAAAATACGTGTCATGCCCTTACTAATCCTAGCTCTTCTCCCACCTCCCTCCACTCTTCAAGATGTATGAGAATCTCAGAGAGACCTGTGTGCATATTGTAAATAACCAAACAACAGAAATAAACTCCCACATGATTCTGGTTTGTATCTCTTGGTTGATAACCACTAACCAATACCCTTGGGAGTAAATTTATTCATTTACTCACTTGCTCAGCCATCACATACTTTTGAGAATATACCATATGCTAGGCACTGAGCTTGATGGGTAATTCATGTACTAGCTTAAAAGAGAGTTTCCATTTCTGTAGCTTTCCACTTACATTTGCTAATAGAGCATATTGTGGAGACATTGATACTTCATCCTGGCATCAGTATTTCATATTAGTTAGGAATTGATAGACAAAGAGACACATTTAAGAGCTACTATCAACAGTGGACCTTGGCAACTGGCAGTTACGTCTTCAGTCATGTCTCCAGTCACCTACATCTATCTCACTTGAGAGAAGAAATGTAGAAAGGAAGAGGTCGGAGAAGTGTTCAGTGGGCCAAGGATATTATGGCTCTTTTTTAAATAGCCCTTGTTATGATATGTGGTGACTATCAAAAACAATGACTTACTATTACTATGTATACTTTTTTTGGAGGCTTAAAGATAGATTTTTATATTGAAAATCAACCGATATGGAATAAAGATTACAGGTACATGAAATAACAGGTGTTCAGTTGATGCTATATGTAACATGGGCATCTCTTTGGCTAAATAGTAATGCTAAGGTAGGCAAGCTCTGAGATTGCTTAGAGGCACCTCAGACAGTTGTTAGTGGCCTTGTCTTTACTGTATGTACATTGATTTCTATTGTACTTAAATCCCCTCTTTCCCTTTTTCCTGTGGCCTACCTTGCATGGCTCCTTCCACTTGTTGCGCCTGTCCCTGCAGCAACAAAGCATCAGATAACATGGGTGCTCTGTCCTTCACAGACCTAGCACTGAATCTCATGATTTATCCAGTTCTTGCACTCACTGATTCTCTCTTACTTCAGAACGGCTTATATGCTGAGATCTTGGTGTTTTAATCTTATTTTAAAATCACTCTATACTTTGGCTCTGCCTATTAAAAACTTTAGCTCCCCTCAGTGTGGCTATACTACTTTAGGCTACTTTGAGGAAATATCCCTTTCATCTGGATTTGGCCCTGGTGCCCTCAATAAAAACACAACTCTAACACCTAATTTCCAACTGCCTTTCCACTTTCTTCCAGTTCTGTTTATGCTTCACCACCACATATTTCTATGATTCTCAAATCTGACTCTACTCTGGAAGTACCCAAGGAGTTCCTAAAAATATAAATTCTAGGCCAAATGCTAGACCTGCTAATTGAACTTTCCAAGGTATCACTTTTTGGGATGATGGAAATGATCTATGTCTGTACTGTCCTATACGGTAGCTATTAGCTGCATGTGGACATTTAAATTTAAAGTTAAGAAAATTAAAAATGCAGCTCCTTGGCTGTTTCAGCCACATTCAAGTGTGGGTCCCAAGAAACTAACAAAATAACCTTGCGTTGTTCTTCATAGGTTTGAGAACCATGATGTTGGGTGGCCAGTAATTTCCCATTGATTTTAAACTAATTCATTTACTTAATTTTTTAAAACAAGAATGTATGTATGTATGTTTGTTTGTTTATTTATTTTGGCTTTAAAATGATCTTGTTCTGGGGCGCCTGGGTGGCACAGCGGTTAAGCGTCTGCCTTCGGCTCAGGGCGTGATCCCAGCGTTGTGGGATCGAGCCCCATATCAGGCTCCTCCGCTATGAGCCTGCTTCTTCCTCTCCCACTCCCCCTGCTTGTGTTCCCTCTCTTGCTGGCTGTCTCTATCTCTGTCAAATAAATAAATAAAATCTTTAAAAAATAAAAATAAAAAAAAATAAAATGATCTTGTTCCCTCTAGGACAAGTAGTTGTACAAATGTCTGCTGAGTCTGGTCCACGGGTTAAGGAAGGAGAGGTCTTAAAAGGTGAGGGGAGTGGAAGGTTTAAGGGAGGTGGCTGACTCATATCCTAAGACAGGAACTTGAGTAGTCTAGAAAAATGCTGGTATGAACCTAATGAGCTTGTGGTAGCATTTATCTGTGACTCAGTATTTTAAAACATGGGAAATAAAAACAAACGTAAGAGTGGCTCTGTCACATAAGTGAGAGGGAACAGTTGGTAACTCTCACATAAGTAACTAATTAATATGTCGGAAAATGCTGGCAGGATATTTTGCCCAGCAGTATGTACACACGCATATACACACCCACATATATGAAGATGTTCCAAGATGTTGTGTTTAACAATGAAAAGGTACAGAATTTTGTGCATGTTAATTAGGAGAAACATGAACCATAGCAGGTCAACTGGACTATATTACAGTCAGGTTAGATACTGTCATTGAGTGGAAGAATGATACATGGTAAGTGCTGAGATGTGTAATATCTGTTCTGATTTGCAGCTGAAGGTGGAGGTCAGAGTAGGTGTTTCATTCACAAGAATGAAACAGTGAAAGTTAAACTGGAAGTCACTGTTCCCATGAACCTCCTAAGTGCCTTTTATAGGATAGACTCAGTGTTAAATGTAATGATGATATGTATGAAATCCCTTTTTAAGGCATAAGATTTAGGGTCACTTATTTATTCTTTGGAACACAGACACACATTTACAAAATGGATTTCATACTTAACACAATGTCTAATGTGCTACACAGGACCGCTGCCTGTACCACCTTTCACCCAGCCAGCTAACTGTGACCCAACCAATGATTGCGATGATCATGGGAAAAGATTTATACAAATAGGGAAAAAAATGGGATTTCTACCAGTAGAGAGGATCCCAGGAACCAATCAAGCTCCTGTGAGAGAGTCTCCAGAGTAAAAAAATTTCCTGATAAAAAATGGAACCCATTTGCCATATGGATTATTTCCATCTTAGGCATGATATTTAGGTAATGTCTACTCTTTTTCACTTGGTTCTGATGAGATCAACATAACTACTAGTTCTGCAAATTGTAAACCTCACTAGGGGATAAAATTATCCACATCACTTGTCAAGCAACATGGCAAGGAAACAGTTTTCAGATGTAAATGTTAACTTTCCTTTTCATCTGAGACATTTTCTCTCTATATCCTCTACCACATTGCATGGCAATCTCTTAAAAATACAGAAGATGTGCCTATTTGAAAAGTGTTCCTGGCTACCATTTTGTTTATAAAAATTAACTGAATCACTAAACTTACTAAAGGTATTTTGTTACTCAAAATCAGTAGAATACTCTAAGACCTGTCATAGAACAAAAAGACAGAATGACAAGTTAAAAAAAAAAAAAGACTAAATTTGGTAAAATTGTTGAATTTTAGTATAAACTAAAGATTATAAGTAGCATTTGTTAATCAGAAATTTTTAATAGGGAATCTTATTTCACCAGCATTGTAATCATCATCTGAATATTTAAATCTACTTTTGTTATATATAAGACACTGTTTAAGAGTTTACAGGTCCCAGTTTATACCAGTACCTAAAATGAATCAGTCACTGTCACCAATGTAGATGCACATTAGCTAGTAGGAGAGGCAGAGTGTAGAATCTGCAAAAGTCATGATCCTGTAAAGTTAGCTGTATCTCCATTTTGTTTGGAGGCAGTTAAGTTATGGCTAAAGAATGTTCTTTGGGAACGCTTGCACCAGGATGGAATTCAGGCTCTGCTTTTGAGTCTGAACAAATTATTTATTGCCTCATGTCTCAGTTGCTCTATCTACAGAATGTAGCTACTCTCGAGTGTTGTGAGGAATAAAGGAGAATACAGTTGGCATGGTGCCTGGCACATATGTGTTCAATGAATACTGAAATACTGTTGTTGTTTTTAAAATTATTTCAATTGATTTGGATTCTTAACTCCTGTTACATAAATTTTACTTTTCTTGAGGCTATATTTACCAATTTTAAAGATTTTGTGGTTGAAAGGTATTTAGTGTGGAAGTATAAATGGCAAAAAGAAAAAGTGAAAAAGTGATGGACAGTTTTTCCAAAGTATCTCTTTAGATGCATAGAGAATGATTTCTACTTACTTCTGTATTGTTTATATAGTTCTGCATCTTACTTTTACAAGTACACTGGATTTACTTTGTTTTTTTAACCACTGCATAGTATATACTATGGTAGCCATCAGTTCCATACTTTAATCATTCTCCTTAGTGAAAGGAAACTAGGATACCTTCAGTGTTTCAGGATAGGCTTTTTATTTCCCAAACAGTTAGAATTTGTTTTTCAGAATTTGTGGGGCTTTGGGAGGCGCTTAGGTCAGTGAAGCCCTCATGAATAGGATTAGTGTTCTTATAAAAGACTCTGCAGAGTTCCCTCACCCCTTCCACCACGTAAGAAAGATGCCCTATGAACCGGGAAGAGAGCCCGCATTAGACTGTGTCCGTACTGGTGCCTTGATCTTAGACTTCCTAGCTTCCAGAGTTATGAGAAATACTTTTCTATTGTTTACAAGTTACCTAGACTGTGGTATTTTGTTTTAGCATCCCAAATAGACTAAGACAACCTAGTTAGGAATTTTCCTGAGACTTCTATGACTGCTGTAGGATATAATTCATTAATAAGGAATATGTTTTAAAAAGTTCTTTTTTCCTTCTGGATTTCTTTTCACCTTAAAAAAAAATGCACTAATGACCATTTGTTGAGTATCTACTATGTACCAAGTGCCTTTTGTTCCCATTTTTGATAGTTAAAAAACATGCCCAAAGTTAAAAATTTAAGAATCGGCAGGACTCAGAAACCTCTGTTCTTTCAGTAAGCTAACGAAAAATGGTCAGATGACAAACCAATCAGGTCAAACCACAAGGATTTATATAGCATGATTAGATATATTTTAAATCTTAATTATTTGTCATTGCAGTCCTAGGAGCAGAATCTAAACCTCTGTCTTCTAATTACATCATTCTCTTCCCCTGCTCAAAATTCTGCAGTGGCTCCCAGCACACTTGGAATAAAATTCAAGCTTTACATGATACTGTCCAGTACCTGTTTGATTTGGCCATTCATCAACTCCACGTACTCAGCCCACTTTTCCATAGCCGTTCTGGCCTTCATGAAGGTTCCAGCAACCTGAGAGGCATCCACACCTTTGCATTTGCTTCCCTGTGCCTGGACACTTCAGCAGATCTCTTCAGGGCTTGCTCCCTTACTTCATTCAGGTCTCATCAAAATTCACCTTCTCTTGGGAGGCCGTAAGGCCTCATCTGATCGTCCTAACCCACTGCTTCACTCAGCTTCCTCACCCTGCCTCACTTTTTACCAGCTCACCTCACCCAGTGCTTGGCCCTCCCTCATGTCCTAGCGTGGACTTAGGTTTTACTTAGGTATCACCTGGTTGCTGGCCTCCCCCAGTGGAATGTAAGCTACCGAAGGCAGGGACTTATTTCTCTGCATCACAGAGCCTAGAACAGAGCCAGGTGCAGGGTGTATATGCAGGGGGCTTTTGTTAAAAGAAGGAATATATGATTGCCTCAGCTTATTTTTGCTTATTTATTTTCTAATATTCATTTTTTAAATAATTAAGTGATCCCATACCTTATCTGTGGCTATGAATGTTATTGTGGGTATTTCTTGGAAGCCCAGTATTTAGCAGAGGCTGATTTGAATATTAAAGTAGGGCTAAGTTTATTTTATCTCCTATCTATCTATCTATCTATCTATCTATCTATCTATCTATCTATCTAGGCTCCATACCCAGCATGGAGAGCAACATAGGGCCTGAATGCATGACCCCGAGATCAAGACCTGAGCTGAAATCAAGAGTCGGATGTTCAACTGACTGAGCCACTCAGGCGCCCCTATTGTTTTTATTATTTTTAACTTTTACCGAAGGATCATCAAGTATTTTTATTGAATATTGAAGTTTGATTAAAACATTATATTTCAGAAAAATGAAAAAAGTAGAATTTTTCACAAACTGTACAACTGTGTGGTCACCACCCAGATTAAGAAAAAAGAACTTTACCGGCACCCAAGAAGCCCACTCATGTTCCTTTCCAGTCACTACTCACCCCTCCACCATGGGCACCATGACTTTGGCTTCTAATAACGTAGATTAATTTCATCTATTTTTTCACAAATCTTTATTTTAGTATTCATTTAAATTCTCTGTTCACAGTGTTTGTCCCTTGTTTGGTGCCCATTCTCCAAGGTCCTAGAATCCTTTTACCAAGAAAAAAATTAATTAAGTTCTTTAACATCTTTTATCCTTTTAACAGTTTTGTAGGAGCAAAACTGCAAAGCCTCATAGTAATTCTCAGTAGACATAGGAAATTCAAGGAGTGAGCTGAGAGTTTGAATGCATTTGATCTGTGAAATGATTTGGGCTCAAAATACGTTGGGGAATAGCAACTTTTTGTGTGTGTTATTTTAAAGATAAACAATATTTAGTGGAATATTGAGCAAAATAATGAAATATATCAGGAATGGTAATATATTTAGAAAAACATATACGGCCCACAATGCTTTTTAAAGAGATGAAAATCATCTGAAAAACATGATTCGTGATTTTACTACCTTCCGGGAAAGAGGAGGGGAAAACATAGGAGAAAACTATAATGAATTAATGTATTTAAAATACGGTAGTAAATTTCAAGAGCGTTTTCATGGAAATTACAGTGTTGTTCAGGAGCATCCATTATAGGGTTTAAAAAAAAATGAACAAAAGTGTGTTGCTGATTCATTTATGATGGCTACTGCACAGATGGCGTTAATATCATTATATCCTTGAATCCTTTCTGTGAACATCTTAATATTTTTTTTTTGCCAAGATCAATTATTTTAAGCCCAACATATGTTTTTAAAATGTATCACTTACCATGTAAATTTATATCATTTGTATCTTTAGTCATTGGGAGCTTCTGTGTTTGAATACACAGTTGTACTGTTTGGATACCATGCATGGTGTCACGGTGAGAGAAAAACCTGTCCTGCTAACAACAGCCTGTGTGTTTATCATGTGGGGGTGGCAGTAGGGGCAGATGGTCTCAATTTTGGTCATTTTCTTTTTTTAGGTTCACTCTTCAAGGTAGCTCATTTCCACTTTTTATTCAAGCACCTGTAATACTCGATTAAAGCAAATAGACCATGTGGAATAGGCAGTGTGTTTCACTGAAATGATCTGAATGAAGAATCAAGCCAGAGAAGTGTTTTTTTCAGGTGGCTGCAAACAGGCCAGAGAGATCTTATATCTAGAATAAAGACCATAGTGTATTGAAACAGATGGCTGGGCCCATGCCCCAGACTTTCTGATTCAGGAGGTCTGAGGTGGTACTTGAGAGTTTGTATTTCTAGGTCTAACAAGTTTCCAGGTGATGCTGATGCTGCCTGTTCCAGGGACCACACTTCAGAACCACTGGGCTAACAGGGAGATGGATATGACTCAGAGAGCAGTGGTCTGGCCTTAGATACTTTGATCCATTTTGGGGAAGCCTACCTGCAGCTACAGGAATTAAATGCTTCCTTAACACTAGTCAGCCAGTTAGGTCCTAATCCTTTGGTAGCTCAATCCTTTTGAATGTCTGCAAGCACCTTTTTGATATGGATTTACTTGGCTGGGGGTAGGGAAGTATGAGGGAGATCGTTCTGGAAAAAAAAGTTAATTTGGGGAAAACAAAAAACTTACCAAGTGATTCTTAACCTCTTTTCCTGTTTTAGAATTACTGGATGTTCCTTACCTGTCCTATTGCCTAAGGGGTTTATGTCAGAGAACAGCTTAATAATGGAGGACATTTCTTTTCTGTCAGCAACTCTTAAGCAAAAACTCGGCTTTTTTTTTTTTTTTCTCCTATGCAGGGAAAAACCCAGTGTGAGTTTCTTCCGTGTGAGTCGTCTCCATCTCTGTTAGTACTCACACAAAACACTTTACTTCTGATACTTCTGATCACCAAATATGTGGAAGTCTTTCCCTCCACCAAGCAGTTCTCTGGGATACCAAGTAGATGTCCTACAAATTCAGCTCAATTCTGACACTCTGTACCCACAGGTAGCATCAGATTCCAAAACAGGTTAAGGGTTCGGTCCTACAAGACTGCCTCCCACCTCTTCACTCCCACCCCATTTCAGATGCCAGTTGCAAGTCCAGGTTGTTGCCTTTTCTGACCAGTTAGCTATAAATCAGAGATTCCCATGATCACCTCTTCAGGTTTGATTAATTTATTAGAGCAGCTCACGGAACTCAGAGAAACATTTTGCTTGCTAGATTACCAGTGTATTATGAAAGGACATAACTCAGGAACAGCCAGACAGAGGAGATGCATAGGGCAAAGTGTGGGGAAATGGTGGGGAGCTGCCGTGCCCTCTCTGTGCTTCCTGCCCTCCCCACACTTCCACCTGTTAACCAATCCGGGAGCTCTCCAAACCCTGTCCTCTTGGGTTTTTATGGAGGCTTTATTACATAGGCGTGACTGATTAACTCATTGGTCATTGGTGATTTTTTAAACTGCAGACCCTCTTTCTTCCCTGGCAGTCAGTGGGGTGGGAAGGGAAGTTCCAACCCTCTATCACCTGGCTGGCTCCTCTGGTGATCAGCCTCCATCTTTAGACACGTTACAAAATTCACCTCATTAACATAACAAAAGACACCTTTATAGTACTCTTAGGAAACTCCATGGTTTTACGAGCTCTGTGCTGGAAACAGAGATAGAGATTGTATTTCTTGTAATCAATCTCAACATCACGACAACCACTAACATCTTTAGACAGGGCCAGCTACTCGGTCATCCAGCATTTCCTGAGCACTCTTTTCATTACTCTTGAGGTAAGCTCTCAGTTCCAGCTGACTTCAGTCTATTTTGAGAGGGAGGTATGTGACCCAGTGGAGAGTAAGTGTTGTGGGGGAGGAGACCCAGGTCCAGGGTGCTTTATGGCAGCTGAGGAACTATAGAGTGCACTGTTAAGGAATGCTTCCCCAAAGCAGAGAGAGGAGATCTCTGAGTAGTTTCAAGGATCTGCAGGGAATTTCGCACTGGAAATTCCTGTCTTTATAGGAGAACAGTTTCTATGGTGAATTCCTACCCACATCAAAGGCTTTCTCAGTACAAAAGAAAACATGTCATGGGTCCAGTGCTAGTGCATTTGGGCTGTGGAAATATTGTTTACACTTATGAATTGAGTGTAAAATTATGGATTGTTTGATAATGCAAAAA
Organism: Ursus maritimus; assembly: GCF_017311325.1. Taxonomy (NCBI): domain Eukaryota; kingdom Metazoa; phylum Chordata; class Mammalia; order Carnivora; family Ursidae; genus Ursus; species Ursus maritimus. The sequence continues at coordinate 4,703,642 of NW_024426119.1, read as the reverse complement.
AGACCTGGAGTTAGGGTCTTTAAGCTCCCCTTTGTAAGTCATTAAGATGGCAGTGAGGAGGGTTGTCAAAGTAAGCATGGACTCTTAAGGTTTACCACTGTTTAGGTAAAGCCTTACAACGGTCACTTGAGTCCTCCTGGTCTCATCAGATTTCCTACAAATCAAGTACAATAGCTAGGCCTTGGTACCTAAGCAGCCTGTCATCAGAAAGTCCATCACTTTATCTCAAGAGACCACACGACTGACAGTAAACTGGAAATAACTCATTTGTTAATGATTAGCTATGTGAAATAGACCTGACTTTCCAAAGCATAATAAGACCTGCTTCTGCCATTACTGGTACTGGTTCAGAAGCCCAGTAAGTTATGAACATTCTGTGGAGGTATAAACATCCCACTCAAATTTTCAAAAGGACTATATATACTGTGCCCTACTATGTGTTCTTCCCTGGGCTACGGGCTTCCCCGGACTGTGGGAGGGTGGGAGCTGGAGATTGTGGGGGATGGTACTAAACACCTGATCACTTAATGCTAGTCATCTCTACTTGCAGGAAGTCGACCCCACATTCTGGGCTAGAGCAAGTGCTAAAGACATTCTAAGGACCTAACTCTCTACATCCTTAAAGCACTTTAAGTGCACAAGCTCAGAGATAAGAGACAGCATGATACTTTCTCTTCTCAGGAATTTGAATTTCTTCCTAGAGGCAATGGGAATCTATTGAAGGATTTTAAACAAGGGAATTTGCATAATAATGTCTGCATTTGGAAAATTCACTCCACTGATGGTATTGAAAATGCATATGGAGGGGGTAGAAGCTAAGTACAGAATCCCTTTATACTAAATTTTGTTTCATAATGAATAGATGACAAGGATTCCAGTGAATCCATAAAATAAACTTTGATCTATTGAAAATATGAATTTAATTCCCATATTTAAAACCCCATATGTGAGTTAACTCCCATATTTAAAACTCTTCATAAGCTCCATATTGCCTAGAAAACAGTCTTCAATCTACTTGACCATATATTTTTTTAATGTTTTTTTATTATATTATGTTAGTCACCATACAGTACATCCCTGGTTTCTGATGTAAAGTTCGATGATTCATTAGTTGCGTATAACACCCAGTTCACCATGCAATACGTGCCCTCCTTACTACCCATCACCAGTCTATCCCATTCCCCCACCCCCTCCCCTCTGAAGCCCTCAGTTTGTTTCTCAGAGTCCATAGTCTCTCATGCTTCATTCCCCCTTCTGATTACCCCCCCTTTCTTTATCCCTTTCTTCCCCTACCAATCTTCCTAGTTCCTATGTTCCATAGATGAGAGAAACCATATGATAATTGTCTTTCTCTGCTTGACTTATTTCACTTAGCATTATCTCCTCCAGTGCCGTCCATGTTGCAGCAAATGTTGAGAACTCGTTCTTTCTGATAGCTGAGTAATATTCCATTGTATATATGGACCACAACTTCTTAATCCAGTCGTCTGTTGAAGGGCATCTCGGTTCCTTCCACGAATTTAGCTGTTGTGGACAATGCTGCTATGAACATCGGGGTGCATATGGCCCTTCTCTTCACTACGTCTGTATCTTTGGGGTAAATACCCAGTAGTGCAATGGCTGGGTCATAGGATAGCTCAATTTTTAACTTTTTAAGGGACCTCCACACTGTTTTCCAGAGTGGCCGTACCAACTTGTATTCCCACCAACAATGTAGGAGGGATCCCCTTTCTCCACATCCTCTCCAGCAATTGTTGTTTCTTGCCTTGTCAATTTTTGCCATTGTAACTGGTGTAAGGTGGTATCTTCATGTGGTTTTGATTTGAATTTCCCTGATGGCTAATGATTTTGAACATTTTTTCATGTGTCTGTTAGCCATTTGTATGTCATCATTGGAAAAGTGTCTGTTCATATCTTCTGCCCATTTTATGATTTGTTTATTTGTTTCTCGCGTATTGAGTTTGAGAAGTTCTTTGTAGATCTTGGATACCAGTCTTTTATCTGTAGTATCATTTGCAAATATATTCCCCCATTCCGTGGGCTGCCGCTTAGTTTTTTTGACTGTTTCCTTGGCTGTGCAGAAGCTTTTTATCTTGATGAAGTCCCACAAGTTCATTTTTTCTTTTGTTTCTCTTGCCTTTGGAGATGTGTCATGAAAAAGGTTGCTTTGGCCGGTGTCGTAGAGGTTGCTGCCTATGTTCTCCTCTAGGATTTTGATGGATTCCTGTCTCACATCGAGGTTACTTGACCATATTCTTATCAGTAAAGAAAAAAACTCAAGAATTTGCCATGCCAATATATCTATTCAGTTATAAATACACACATGACAAGTACTAGTGTATTAAGTGCTTTAAAAAACATATATACAGAAATTTTAAAAGCACAAAATAAAACTAAATATAATCAGAAATACTATTTTCTTTCTAATTTCCAAAAGATCATTGTATACCCCTTTGGAGACCCAGTCCTAGAGCATAGAGAAGTTGCTCTTCAGCATGACATAAAAGCTTCTTCATGAAGTGATACACAGTCACATCTCCAGGCTCGCTTTCTCCAGTGCGTCTGAAACAGTTCCCCTGCTTTGGTCCAGTGGGTTTTCCCCTCTCTGTCTTTGCTCATCTTCATTTTTTTTATATCGACTCTTATGCTCTTATAGCTTTCTCCTCTTGGTTCTAATCTCTGAAGTATCTCTTCCCATCCGATGTGGACGTTATCTGCCTGTCCCCTTACTATGAGCTCCTTGAAGGCAAGGACTCTACCTGAGGTTTGGTTGTATTTCCAGTGGAACTGAGCAGAAACACCTGACACATCCCCAGGTACAGCTTTAATCAGATGCAAATAGAAGATATATTTGAAGACATGGAAAGGACCAAATATAGGATGGGGGTAATTATGTGACTGTATTCTTTTTTCTCCTCAACTATATTTTTCTGCTAACTGTGGACATTTTGTAGTTTATAAAAGGTGTTTCTAGTGGTAATAATAATAAATGCTAATAATAATTCTTCATGAACAGGATTTCCTAATTCTTGCTGAACATTAGTTTAATAACGAGTTAATCACACTTGGATCTTCCTTTCAAGGAATAATAATAATTCCTTATATTTTGCTTTATAATAAGTGGTTTAATCTAGAATATTTATTTCCAAATATACTTCCTTGAAGGATCTGACAGAAGGGGTAAAATTCTTTTCAGTTGAAGCAGGCTTTACAAAAACAATGTCTAAGTATTTTGCAAGAGAACGATCATTTGGGAAACACTGGGTTAAATAGTTAAAAATGCCTCCTACTGTAGGACCGTGAAATACTTATCCTACAGGGATCTATAAGGCATGCTATATTTTTCCAAACATTTTTGATCATGGGGGACCCATTTGTTCAAGAAACATCTCATTGAGCTACCTGGGTTCTGCAAAACTTGGAGAAACTCTGAATCAAAGTGTTGAAAGACCTCTCTTAGAAGGCACAACTAGTTTGGTACTGACTACTTCAAATCAGTAGCACCTGTTAATATTGTACCACTATTACAGCTTAGCCACTGGCTTTCTTTTCTTTTCTTTTCTTTTCTTTTCTTTTCTTTTCTTTTCTTTTCTTTCCTTTCCTTTCCTTTCCTTTCCTTTTCTTTTCTTTTCTTTTCTTTTCTTTTCTTTTCTTTTCTTTTCTTTTCTTTTCTTTTCTTTTCTTTTCTTTTCTTTTCTTTTCTTTTCTTTTCTTTTCTTTTCTTTTCTTTTCTTTTCTTTTCTTTTCTTTTCTTTTCTTTTCTTTTCTTTTCTTTTCTTTTCTTTTCTTTTCTTTTCTTTTCTTTTCTTTTCTTTTCTTTCCAGAGTGTATGGTCTTTAGGAGAGAAAGATTTTGATTTATAAGTGCAATATATTTTTACCTAGTAGATTTTCAATAAATATTTGTTGATTAAAGTTAGTTTCTTTTTTTTTTTTGAGATTTATTTATTTGACAGAGAAAACACAAGCAGGGGGAGCAGCAGGCAGAGGGAGAGGGAAAAGCAGGCTCCCCACTGAGCAGGGAGCCTGCTGGGGCTCAATCCCAGGACCCTGGGATCATGACCTCATGACCGGAGCCAAAGGCAGATGCTTAACGGATTGAGCCACCCAGGTGCCCCGATTAAAGTTAGTTTCAAGGAATGAGTAGGTTAGGAAGGACAAAGCAAGGCGACAGAGACTAGGTGCATTGCAGTTGAGGGGACAGTGTGGGGGCACTGATGGGAGAATGTAGGGATGGGATGCAAAGAGAACAATGGAAGATGCATGCTACACTGTCAGTCTGGCTGTTGATGTAAGCACTGTGTTTGCAGAGTTGTCATATTCATAATACTACTGTCTAGAAACTTTCTTCTAGGAACTCAATTGGCTTTTTTAGATTATCCTCCTGACTGCTATTTCTGATTTGCTTGCAGTTGTTCTGTGAATAAGTAATGGATGAGTAAAGAGAACTGTCTTTATGGGTAACCCTTTTTGTTACCATTTGTGTATGACTTATTTCCCCAAATGGACTATGAATTCTTAGAGAGCGTAGGTCATGTCAAATGCATTCAGACATTCCCCTTATTGACAACCATGACTCCTTGCTAAGTAGGTACTATATAAATTCATTAACGAGTGAATGAATAAACTGTTTTATAATAAAGAATTTGGCCTTTATCCTCAGTTCCTGGAGAGGAGACTAAATCCTTAGAACTTCCTCGTATCTGAAGTGAAGCAGTTTTATAGAGGACTGAGCCCTTAACTTATGGGTTTATGCTAACTCCAGGTAGTTATTGCCAGAATTGAATTGCAGTAAATCAGTTGGTGTTAGAACATGAACTAATGAAGGAACAGCGGTGTTCTGACTCCCAGGGAAGTGCCCTAATTCTAGTATGTTCTATATTCCCTAAGAGTGGGTATACACTTATTCCTATTGCTATCGTCCCACCCTGGCATCTTGCACAGTGCATTACTTACTCATGGTGGTTGCTTAATGGAGTTAGATTTGTTCAACTGTGATCTGATGATCAAGGACTTACACACTCAAGTGAGTACACATACTTAAGCTAGTACACTTAAGCCAGACATTGTTAACAGGTTTTACACACCAGGCGTTGGAAGTGATTGGAAACTAGTTATACCACACTGTGTCTCCATATTGATTCCATGTGCATCTCTGCTTAGCAGTTTTGTTGCTATGGTGCATACTCTTCAGAACGGTGCAGAAAAAATATTAAACACACTTGAGTAAGAGTCAGGATTGAAATTCACTTCCAGGTTTTCTAGTCTGAGAAATGATCATTCAGAATTGTTGGGATTGGGGTTGTATGTTGAGTCCTGCACTACATCTGTTAGCTAGTGAGGCTATGCTGAACTGAAGTATACGTTCTCAGAAGTCAGGCCCCAGGGAGTAGCTCCTAAGAAGCCATCAAGTCTAGCACCATGCTTCAGGTATAAGATTCAAAGGGGTCCTTCCCTTTTTAGCAGCCTCCAGGGAGAGTCCACAAAATACTAAAACTCCTTTTGATTTGCTTGTTTTCCAGAGGTGAATCATCCTTTTGAAGAACTCTTGTTTGGATCTTAATAATCTCCTTTTGGCTTTCTCCTTTTTCTTCTCCTTGTTCGTTTCCCTCCTCTTACACTTTTGCTCCCTCCTCCTCTCTCTCTCTTTTAAACTTCTTATCATATGTACCTTTTCTTGCTTCCATTTTCCTTTTCATCTTGTCTTTTTTTTTTTTTCACATGTGTACTCAAGACGGCTACACTTTGGTTCTCTTCACATGCAGATTCCTTTTTTGTTTAACAATAGGAAGTACTCTTTCCAGGTGTTGGAACAACTGTTAGGACACTTCCTAGAATACTCATTTTCATATTTGTGGCTTAACAAGTATGAAGGAATATTATTCAAGTTTAAAATTGGCATCGGTTTCATTGGCAAAGAACCAGAACCTGACCAAGGTCAGTACCAGGCTCTTTATCTTATGACCTCCTTAAATGCATGGAAAACCTCAGGCTTTCTCCAGTTGAATTGCTTTGTTAGTGGAGGGGTGGAAAAATTTTCCTTTTACTCTCTAGGTTCTTTGGCTGATCTAACAATTAAATTGACATAAGACAAATTAATAGGAGAAAAACAAATTTAATTTTGTATGTGTGGGAGCCCCAAAGATATGACTCTGGGGCAAGCGGGCAGTGAGGCTTATATGCCATCCTGAGCTAAGGATGGGATAGGGGCCTGGGGCTTCAAAGGGGAGGCAGGTAATTCACAGCACATAAGAAGAGCAGATGTTTGGTAATTAGATGTTTGCTCTGTCATACAGCTAGGTCTTTCAAATAAAAGTTATCTCTGGTAATAGCTCTCTTTCTGGGCCAGGCCCCATCTAAATGCTTTTAGGTAGTTAAGAGAGAAGTAAAAGGTTTTGGGTTTTTTGTTTTGTTTTGTTTTTGTTTGTTTGTCTTGAGTCTGCTGCATCTTGATTGCCTTCAGCTCAAAAGAATCAACATACCAAAGTGGCATATTTTGGGGTCATGTATTCTCCCCTTCAGTAGGTATATTATCCACATAAAATTTACATATAGCCTGACAAAAATATATAGTAAAAAGTGCAGAATCACTACACCTTTAAAGTCAATTAGAACTTTATAAATTGTTCACTGAAGGAGGGTGTGTTTTTTAAATCGAATTCTGTCTCTGTAGGTATCATGAGAGGGAGTTTCACTGGGCACATGGCATTTACAAATTCTGATTGGCATTTCCTTCTTTGTTGAAAAGAGAACCTAGCTCAGTTTGCAGCAAATATGACAGTAGGCTGTGCAAATGTATGTCTAAAATGCAGCTCTGTGGGGGTTAAACATTCAAGCTTATATGAGACAGCATCAGTTTCAGGTCAAAGTGCTGTTCTTGAATGATCAGTATAGCGCAGAAAAAAGGCATTGAAGTGACCTTGCTGAGGGTCTAAAACTGCACCGAAGCCTTTTCTGCATGATTAAGTGAGCAGAATCTTAGATTAGCTAAAAGCAGTGCAGAAACATAATGAGTTCACTTATTTTGGAGCATTTAATAACAGTTATAGACAGTTATGTGATCAGGCGGAGTTATGACTTATTCATTCTTTCATTGCTATTAAAATTACTGCATTTGAGGTTTTTAAAGTCATTGAAATAAAAAAAGTCTGATTTATGTTAGTAGAATTTAGCTTGCCCTTTGGTCTCTCAGTTTTTAAATGATATAATTAGACTTTTTAAAGACCATTCTAAAAGCATTATTAGCATTTTGTATAGCAGAAAGTAAATGCATGTTTTGTGGATAGTTTAATTTTAAAAGGGATAATAATACTTGATTCAGACAGTGATATTCATAGATTATTAAGGAAAGATTTTTTTTGTATGAAATTTCTCAAAAGGCAATTGTATAATTTTAGTAATAGACTATGCAGAATGCGTGTGGATTTTGCTGTGTGTACACACAGATACTCTTTCTAATGCACTCTCTAATTTCATTTTGAATGGACATTACAAAGACATGGAAATAATACAACACAGCTTTCCTCCCATTTGGGAAAGCAAGGATGGGAAGAGAAAGTACCAGAGGATGTATTAACTCATGACCTTTAGCATATTTCCTCTGAAATTACAGAGCCATCTATCAGCCTGGGGGAAAAAAGCTCACTTTAATCATAACAAAGAGATTTGCAGGTGGTTTGAATTAGCAGTAAACAACAATCATTAATAAATCATTTTGGAGGAATATGGAAATGTCATGGATGCGTCGACATTTTAATATGATTCTACTCTTAAACTTTTCTTACACGGCTTATTGTGTGCAAATACCATCCCCTGTCCAAATGGTTCCAAATTAGACATTGCTTCCACTTTCAAGTGGGTTATTGCACAATGCATAAAAGTGCAGAGAAAACCTATCTCACCATAAAACTGTGAGATCAAGTGCTGATTTTAGTTGGACACTACAGTAGGATTATTTGATACACACATCTTTGCTCATAAAACCGAGCTGACTGCAATCTCCTTAAATAACAGCTATTTGTAACACATGTGTGTTCTGTAAACAGTTTGGATATCTCTTTTGAAGGCTTAAAATGCAGTGTACTATGCTATTGAAGGATGGAAACTGAAAAACACATTACTAAGGGGTGAGCACAAAGAAGCCCTTCAAATAGCCAGCAATGGAGGATTATCCATGGGAACCAACGGATGGTCCAAGTTGTATCTGTTCAAGCATGACTACACACACACTTGAGGAATATACATGTTTGTATATGAGTACATACACGTGTAGTTATGCCTTCCCATTTTATTCCAATGTATTTGAACTTAATTATTGAAGTTTGCCTTCCACATGAGTAGCCATCCACAGGTAAGTGAGTCCTTAGCTAGTCTGTAATTGCCAAGTGATCAGTTCTGTTTGTTCTAGTTTGTTAATCGACAGGAAAAGGTGTCATTCAGTTCATGGGAGGGGAAGGCCGGATTATTTGGATGGCAACGGAGGGGTCAGAATGGTGAAGCAGCAACCTGGAGTGCTATTTGAGGAGGCTGGTCTGGAAAGGGTTTCCTGATAGTGATGTTAGCATCTACTTGGACTGTTTCCAGAGGGACAAGATGGCCTGGAAACACAAAACACATCTGTCCCAGTGATGGGGGTCAGTGGTGTCTGGGGTGAGGGTTATTATGGCAGCTTCCAATTCATGCAGTGCAGATTTTTGTCCACTAGAGACTGATGTCTGCTCAGTAAACATGCGGCTTAAGGCTTCACAGTTTAGACCTGAACTATGGTCTCAGAGGTGAGAGGCTAGTGTTTCATCTGCTAAGCCATTTAGCCTTTTCCTTTGAAGGAAGATTGATTTTAAAAAAGCTATTAACCTTCAGTGATTTATCTCATCAGATCATCTTCATTTTCTTCTGCTTATAATAAGACTATATTATATAGTTTTATTCTTCAGTTAATTCAACGAGACGATCTGAGAGGGAAATGCATGAGAAACATAAAGAAGGCAGAGATAATAGAAAATTATCAGCAACACTGAAATGAAAATGTTAACAGGAAAAACAAAAGAAACTGAGCAAATGTTATCGCATATCTCAGAGATACAATCACGTAAGACATAATGGTTCTATGTAACCCAGTTTTACAGAAAAACTTTCCATGTGTCAGTTTGATTCTAGGGCCATACACCATGCTAATAACATAGGCACTACTTTCCTTTCTCTAGTGAAAAGACAAAGGGGGCACATTTCATTTTTCTGCAGTGACTAAAATATAAGCTAGGAAGCCAGTGGTAATTAATTCACATTGAGTATATTTTCAGAGGTGCACAAGAAACAGCAATTTTCAAGGAAATTGCATTAAAACACATTCTGTTCTGAGCCTGAAATTAGACATTTTATCTATTTTTAGTGAAAAATGTGTTAAACAGTAACCTGTTCTGCTGCCTTATCCCGAATCCCTTTAAAGCGAACTAGAAATCGGTCGCTTCCTGTACTGAATCATGTTTGATTTATTGCATTATATTGATTGAGTTTCTACTTTGGAAAAAGTGTTACATTTTGTGAATAATGTGTTAGCATTAATGACTTTAATTCATTCTCCATAACTTTATGACAGACACTAATTTACATTTCTTCTGGAGTACCTGATAGCAAAAGAAGTTCTGGCATTTTAATTTTTTTTCATGTATACCGTCAGGCTGAGCATGAGTGGAGAATGTAAGAACACAGCATTAGGAAAGTATCTGCTTTGAGCAGTGTGGGCTCCCCTCACTCCCACCCCACTCTGTCCCACCCCCGACAGGTATGTACATTGACAGTCAGACTGAGGGCTATGATAACATTTCAATATTTGTTGAGACTAAGCAATCTATAATAGGCATAGGTCTCTGCCATTTTATGGGCTTTTATTTAGTACTCATGGTTGAAATTCCTTTTGTTTCAGGAACTGTTAGTTTATTTAAGTTGGTGTTTGGGCAGGTGAGGCTCACTCAGTCCTGGCAAGTTCTGACAACTTGATTCTAAAGAAATTAAAGAAGCTGAGCCTGTCAAGCTCTTGTTTTGTATTTGCTGAACTGGTCAGTAAGGATACCAAGTAAGAAGATTTGAAATTGGAGAAGTAAGGGCTAAAAAAATATTTGTGGTAATGTCACTTTTGTCTGTTTTTTGAAGAAATGACAGTGATGATGAAATAATTCTTTGGTAGCTGGTTATAAAAGCCCCTCTTAACTGTTTCATAGCACACAGTGACTAGAGTTTATAGTGTCTCTTCTCTAACGTTTCAGTACAGTTCTAATTCCCTCACCCCACTTGCATTAAATACAAAGACACCTCTTAATTGCTTTTTCTTATCTGGATTAACTCAGGGATTGATATTTGCAAAATGAATTTTGATAGGATTTTGAAAAGCAGGGTTGGTATTCAAGGTGAAGGAAATAACAAGGAGATAAAAGCAGTGAATCATGAAACTTGTGTGGCTCAGCTTCATGTAAAGGAAAATGATTTTAAGAAAGGGGGAAGAATAAGGAGGTGACTGCTGTCAGCTTTGATTCAACTCATGTTTGAGGACAGAGTTTTGGGTTGCAATCTCTTGTTCCTTTGGCTCTTGATTCCTTGCTGTGCAGAATTCTGTCAGTTCTGCCACTCTCCTATCCCAACCCCAAGCCTACTGAAATATCAATCCTACTGAGCTTCCTCCATGTGATACTTTCCATGACGGTGTCAAAACCACAGTGTTCTAGTGCCTCTTGGTTATTTCCTTTACCTCACTGGTCAGGAAAACGAAGGAGAAAAGGTGATAAGCAAAAATAAGAACTGACAAATTGTTTTAGATCTGTGAACTTTAGAAAATTCTGGAATAATGTTTGGCAAAGTAAGCCGTTTTAGATTTGGCTATTTATGATAAAATCTGTTAAGTGTACTTTTCCTACAAAATTCATATTTTCTTCTATGTTCAAATTTCTCCCTAATATAGAAAAGTGCAATAGTGAAAATAGGAATAACAAATAAAATAATAATTAGCTGGGCTTTATTGACACATCCTAACATGATCTCCTATTCCAGATATGAAATGACATGTCATAATCAATATATTAAAGCATATTAGAAGATACTAAAAAGGTACAGAATAAAACCAAAAAGATATGCAGATCTCCCTTTTTGTCATCTTGAACAAAGTCAAATTTCTTACTCCTCTACTTACATTCATCAAAATATTGCAGTAGATTTAAAAAAAGATAGTGGCCTCAGTTGATGAGAGATCCTACGCATTTTAAACTCAAGCAGAACCAGCAATAAAGATAGAAAATTCAGATCTGAGGGTTACATTGGGTTAAATCAAACATACTCCATACCTGTCACAGTCTTCTCCTTGGTGAAGTGGTGTAGGATTTTGATGGACAAAGGTTCTAATGGCTTAGAGTCTTTGTGCTACTCTAGTTGGGTTTGGCACCAGTCCATAAATAAAAGGAAACTTCAGTTCCTTATGGAGTTCTCAGTTCTTGGCCTTAGTTCTGATCCTTTTGTCCTACTCATCCCTCTCTCTGCATAGCTACCTGGTCTCCATTTCCACAGCTTCTGATAGCATTGCTTGTTTTCTGCCCTGGATCTCTTCCGAGCTGTCTTCATAGCTGTGATCACCGTTCTTCATAGGTAGTGATTCAGGTCTTCCTGCCACCCTCTGTCATTCTTGCAGTCTGCCTCAGACCTCTTGGTTATATATTATCCCCCCTGACTTTACCCAGGTCCAAGTGCATTCCAGTCCCTGTTGCTCTGCAGGCTGTGTTCTAGTATGATTTGCCCCCACACTGAAAGGACAACACCTGTAGTAAATGTCTGTGACCGTATAGCATCAGTGGTTTAGAAGGGACTGATTCCACCAAATACAAAGTACTGAAAATATTTGTAAACTGAATTTTAATAATTCTTTAATTAAGTTGTTAGGTTAGATGTTAAGAGGTGCTTACATTTGCCAAAAACTGTGGCAGGATTATTTTTGGAATCTCTGAGCACAATATGCTTCAGTAGTGTTTCCATAGAATTCAGCTCCTTCCCCCTGCCCCCATCTGGTGCTGCATACATCTTGAGGAGCCTCTACTATTTAACTGCCATGTGAAAATTCATGTAACTGTTCTTGGCAGAGTCATGATCCCACTGGTTAAACCCACTACGTATGCTAAACAGCATTGAACCAAACTCATTTGAGCAAAAAATGGAAGACAGAACCTGTTTCTAGTCATTTTTCATTTCTCTTCTGAAAGCCAGCATGTGATTTTGAGAATGCAAAATGATTAATTTGGGACCACAAAGAATGGAAAGTAACGTAGTTGCATTTAATTGTTTTTTCTTTTAAAGGGGAATAATAAATGTATCATGCTTACTATAAGCTGGAGAGGTGAAAACAATAAACCAAAAAACTCTCCATTTACCTTATCACATGCTTTTTTCCCTTAGGATTGTGTCTTGGTTCATTCAGGCTGCTAGAACAAAATACCAAGAATGAATGGCTTATAAACAGCCAGAAATTTACTGCTCACAGTTCTTGAGGCTGGAACCCCAAGATCGGGGTGCCAGGATGGTTGAATGAGGGCCCTTTTCCTGTTGCAAGCTTCTCATTGCATCCTCACGTGGCAGAAGGGGCAAGGGAACTCTATGGGGTCTCTTTTGTTAGAAAACTTAATCTCATGCATGAGGGTTCCACCTTCATGGTCTAATACACCCACCTTTAGGGGTTAGGATTTCAACATACAAATTTTGGGAAGATACAAACATTCTGACCATAGCATACTGAAAGTTAATATTGACTCATTTTTAATCACAGGGAACACTCTTCCTACTTCCTACTAGTAGTTGGTGCTAAATGGTATGTTTTCCATGTTGAGTCATAATTTTTTACCTTTGTTTCCAGCCAGAGTTCTGAAGGGCAACTTTTCTAATGCCTGATTCAATCAGAAAGGTAGGCAGGCAGTCATTCAAAAAGAATATATTGAACGCTTAACCTGTTCTAAGCAGTACTCCGTCTAGGTGATACCCATTTTTAAAGTCATAGACACATTGTTCAGTATTGTCTCTAGATCCAATTAAACACAATTTCTTGGTCAGTCCTCTCTGCCTCTGCCGAGCCTTAGTTTCCCCTAGCCTCTTGCGGGAATTTCAGAACTAATATTTTCTTCCAAATTCCTTGACCATTTTCATATCTTATTTGGAATTGTAGCAGTTTGGAAGCCAAGATTGAGTTTTCCACAGACAGCAGCAGAGTAATTTCTGTGTTCTTAATAAGTACTTAATAGTCATTTCTTGGGAGGTGGGGGTCTAGTTAACTATAGATGGGCAGTTGACAGTATGAATGAAACATGTACAGTGTAATAAAGGGCAAAAGCTACTCCAGGTAGCCAGTGTACATCCTTGTAAATTTTCCCATTTACATCCTTGTAAATGTTCTAAATGTAACAGTCCAGTTATACTTGAAAGCTCTTCTCCCCAGTAAGGTGACCTAAACTGACCCAATTTACAGAGTGGACACTACTTGGTCTCCGATAGTTGAGTTTGGCTTAATCTTTAAGTTATGCTCCTGTGCTCCATTCCAGCTTCCAAAAAGGATGATTCTCAGCTCTCACACTTGTAATGCAAACTGGCCATGCTTGAAATGAAAGGTTATTGATGGAAATTAAGAATTGCTTATGGCAGCACAAAAACCCATGCTTAAAGACAGGTGCAAATAAATGATGATATAAGAGCCTGGTGAGTTTGACTGTTTACCAGAAACAGCTCTGTAAATATTGTCTATGGTAGTTTATTTTTCACCTGGCCTTTACTTGTTCTTCTTTTAGGGGCACGGAAAGTGAACAATAGGTTAAGAGAAGTAATAAAAAAAGAAAACAGAATTGTAAACCCAGTTAATTAAAGGCTTGTCTTCGACTGTAAGTGACAGATGTGTTTGTGCAGGGTAATTTTGTCCCAGTTACAAAGGCATCAGTGCAGTATTCTGCCCAGGCTTTCAGCGATCTCTCAGGTAGAGAGAATTCGTAAGTGCTCAGCACACAAATGAGATGTACAGTTTTCAGTATAGTTTCCAATCAAATGTTTAAACTTGGTATTTAAAAATAACCTGGTCAGAGTAATTTTTTTCCCTCAACAAAATAAAATAGGAGAACTTAACTATGAAATAATGGTTAGGTCACCACAATAGAGAATTAATGCATCATTGCTTTTGATGAAGAGCTAGCCTCTTTACAAATGGAGAAACAAATGTTTTAGAGTATCATGTATTATATTTCCCCTTTAACTGATTCTTGTCCACTTAGAAATCTAGAATTCAGGTGTTTTTTTCTTCTTGCTTTTCTATTTTCCATTCTTTAAATCCCTTCACACCTCCCTTCCAGAATTTTCCACCTTCCACTTGCTTGGCTCAGCCTGGGCTTTCTAATTGGTGGTCTTATCTTTCTGTAATCACCTCTCATGGAACATGATCACCATCCACAGACCAACAGACATCTCCCACAGCTGCTGTTTGGCTTCTGTGACTCTGGCCACTGTTTATCTTGGCTTCACTCTGTCCCTTTTCCACCTTCTTCAACTTTGACCTTTTTTCACTTTCTATCCTCAACACTTCCAAGATACAGCCTTCTTCTCAGACTGGCTTGATTATACTTATTTCTTTCATTGTCTTCCTTTTCTTCATAGCTTCTTATTCACTATCCAACCCACTAGTTTCTGGTTCTACTCAGCCACTTTATAGAAACTTTTTAAAAAAGTCACTAATGACCCTATTGTCAAATCCAGTGACACCTACACAGGTTCGGACAGTTTTGACCATTTATCCTCCTAATTCTTTCCCTTTTTTTTTTACCTTCTGACTCCACAATACTTTTCTTAACTGCTGATAGTGATTTGACAATGACTATCTAGTAACCCTCTCTGTGGAGGAAAAACAAAAACACCAAAACTCTAATGTGTACTGTTTTCTGATGTCCACGGTATAGAAGCTCTCATCATGGTCCATTTCAGGCTACTAATGTGACATCACTGAATGCTGAACTGAGAGGAGGTGTGAACAGTTGTTTGTCTTCAAGTGGTGCAAGCTGACTCCAGCATACCACCAACTCCTGGCAGCTTGCCCCTCTAAATAGGAGTTCTCCAAAGGAGTGGTTTCCAAGTTGGAGTAAATGTATTCCATGGCTTCTACAAGATAACCTATTGGGGTGTGGAAAGACTATATTAGAAATTCTATTTATATGTAAATTTTAGTGTATCTTTTCCAAATTTTTATTTTCTGTGGCCTTTATTACGTACATACTACATTAGTACAGTATACATTTAGTATATTATGTATGCACGTGAGTGTGTGTAAATAGCATTTATTGGAGTCTTACTATGTACTAGGCCTATGTTAGGTTATTTAAATCTTACTACAGTCTTATAGTTGCTAAAGTTCACAAAAGTTAATTAACTCAAGATTAATTAGGATTTGAAAGTAAATAAATGTATTGATGGTGCATCCTCATTTTTAAAAAACTGGTGAGTTAAGTAATCAAAACCTTTTGGAGGTTGTGATCTGAAGCTTGACTTGCTTTTCACTCTATTTACTCTTACCAGATTATTTCACATGCACTGATGGTTTCAACAACCATTCATAAGCATTTGATTTCGATTTTTTTTTCTCCAGCCCTGTGGAGTTTCAGACCTAAATTTTTAAAGCCTTCTGGTAGCCCAATATGTTGAAGACATAATGAGAAGACTTCAGGGCTCATGTATTGAGTTTTTGCTAGTATAATTGATTCTAATTAAAAAGAAAGTTAAATTTCCAGAAAAATGTCAAAAACATAACATTAAAAGATATCACTTGTTGTAATATATATTTATGAAAAACTATTTTGCAGGGCTCTCAAAAGTTAAATCAGATACATTTTGGACATCAGTTTCCTCATCTATAAAGCAAAAAAATTGAACTTGAATTTGGGTGGCTTCCTTGAAACTCTTTTTGTCCTGGATTCCTAGTCATATCCCACTCTATTAGTGTTTTCAGTGTAAAATGATGCTTCTACCTACCTTATCAATCAATAGTAATTTACTGGTTTGTGGACTTATGTACTTAATAAATGGAATTTTGATTTTCTTAACATTAAACTAACTCCTTAAAAAACGGATACATGTGTCTGTTTCAGACATGACCTCTGACTTCTGACTTGGAAATGATTCTTAATTTCAAGGTAGTAGGTCTCAAATGAGAGATTATTTAAATATATCTCAGCAAATATCCAGATTGACAGGTCTCCAAGACAATTTATAGTAAGCTATTTAGGAAAGAATGCAATATGCCCTTTGCACTTACTATAGGCTTAAGGGAAATCTGGGCCTGTAAAACATTTGGTGATTGCTGAGCTTTTGACACTTACCTGCAAACCTTATTGTATGATTGCTATAGCCTTAAAAAGAGAAAAAAAAATTATTAGAATGTAAAGGGTCAGGAGGAACATAATGTTGAGTGTTTATTTCACAATCTCTTTTCAGAGTTCTAACTAGTTCTAATGTACTACAGTTTTTCTTATGATAGTACTTTTCTTTCCTCTTCTTTACTCTGCCTTCCTAGTTTCAAAATAAATTAAGGATTCTTATTTATAACAAGAACATTTATGACTCCAGCAAAGATGATTTTGGAAATAGAGAGAAAGTAAGATTTTTATTTTTATCTTGACACGTACTAATTTATAAGCTTTTGAAAAAAAAATAAGTTCTGTAATTTCTTAATTTTCATTTCATAATGTGAGAAACAGGGTAAAAGTGGCTACTTTTCTAGATAATGTTTAATCCTTGCAGATTTTCTCACTTCGAAATGAACTGAACTTTTTCTTAATTGGTACATCTGAACTTGCATGAGGCTGCTATATGAATTAACTTCCATTCCCTATAGGGGAAGCCTATTCTATTTCCTAGGTTATTTTTTAGTCAGCAGTTTAGGCAAATTCACTTGGCTCTGAAGTTGAGAGAATCCTTTTAGCTTTTGGTATATGCTGGCATACACAGAAGATGAAGATGAAGAAAATGTTTGCTTTAAAACATGATATTCTCATGATAAGATGCATTACTATACTGGGTCATTTCTGAACATATGTTTGCAATTACCAATACTTACTGTCCACCTCCTCCAGGAGTTACTATTTGTTCCCCATTCCCAGTTTATCCATTTATAAAAGAGGGAGAGTGGGAGCTGGTAGAGAGTTATAAAGGGATATCCAGCCACGCTTAAGGAAATCTTAAAATTCCATTGCCTTTGTTTGCTACTAAAACTGTGTGAAAGTTAATATTTTTAGTCCACAGAGATTTATGCAAATTATTTTTGAAGTCCTAGTCATGGAGGTCATATCCCTTGAGTGTCATCAGAAATTCTGGTTTGTGTTAGCTGGAATTCCCAGAGCTAAAATAATAAAAATATGGCTGAAAGGTATCATGGAGATTTTGTGTTCAGGAGATCTCTTTCTTAGAGGCAGGAAGATTAATTTGATAGTTATCTTTTGTTCGTTTTTTAAATTATAAGAATAGTACTTGTTTTGAAATATCAAACAAGATAGAAGTTTATAAAGTAAAAGCCCCTAGTTCCATACATCAGCCACTAGCGTTAACCAGTATTAATAGCTTTTTTTTTAAACAAAAATGGGATTAATCTGTACTTGTTGCATAACTTACTTTTATTTACTTAAGAGATCATTGACATCTTTTCAGGCCTATGCATATAGACCATACCTAATATATATTTATGTACTTCTCTATAAAAGGATGTTTAGATTATTTCTAATTTGGGACCACTGCTAACTAAATTAAACATTCTTGTTCTTATATCTTAATGCTTTCATGCAGGGCTGGGTACCAGAAATAGGGTTGTTTGGCTCACTGAACATCTTACAGGTTGTGTTATGGAAGGACTTTATAAAACCGTCTGATTATAAGATTTGATCTTCTGTGCAAATAGAAAAATCCTGGGTTGGAGACCAACTGGAGCTAAGCTAGACTTGGTCTTCAAAACAAGGAGTGTTCATGTTTTCGTTCATTGGGTTTAACTGTGTGACAATCAACAGCCAACTTTGTGAACTAAGGCAGTACATATCTGTGAAAATGAAAACCACTGAATCACTTATGCAAGTTTAATTTGGCTTTATGAATATTTTTTAACATCACTCAAAAGGAAACTATAAATAATCTTCCTTGAGTATAATCTTTCTCTTAAGGAAAATAATACACACCTCACAGATTGGGTATGTTATTGCCTGCTGCCGTTCCTGATTTATATCAGTGCAATTCTGCATTTTTATTCTCTGTAGAATACTTTGTGAGTTCATAAATTTGCATTGGCACATCCGTACGTTTATCACAGGTAGTGGACACACTGCCCCTAGGCAAGTGGGCACAAATAAACCATAGGGAAATTAGCGTAAGGTTTGGGGTGAAACAATATCACTGAGAACAAAACCTCTTCTGTTCTACTTTCCACTATTTTCTGGCTGATTCTCTTGCCCCTGGTCTGTTCAGGAGCACAAAAATTACTTTTTAGCTTTTTTTCCCCATGCCTTAGGCCAAAATGACTATTTACTCTATTGCTTCACCTGCTGGTTTAATATAAGAAGAGCTGAAGAATCTCAGGGACAAGAGAATTTGTTTAATACCAACAGGAGCTGTGATTTTGCCGCTCGGGTCCTGAAAGCTGGAAGGTTCTTGGCTAGAAACAAGTGCTGATGACTTTTCATCTCCTTTTCCAGGGAATTGTTCCATTACACTGCTGCTGTGATATCCTTCTAAACTTCCAAGGATGCAAGCAACAGACACTCTTGTGGCCTGGGCACACTCAGAGAGATGTTTGGGTGAATGTAATATCTGTTTTTGTTTTTGTTTTTTTTAAAAGATTTTATTTATTTTTATTTGACAAAGATAGAGACAGCCAGCGAGAGAAGGAACACAAGCAGGGGGAGTGGGAGAGGAAGAAGCAGGCTCCCAGCGGAGGAGCCTGACGTGGGGCTTGATCCCATAACGCCGGGATCACGCCCTGAGCCGAAGGCAGACGCTTAACCGCTGTGCCACCCAGGCGCCCCTAATATCTGTTTTAATGTCATTTAGTTGTTCATTTTAGACTTTTCAAAAAACTCATTTTCAACACATGCAAACTTAAGACTTCGAATTTCTGTGGGGGAGAGCCATGAGCAAATTGTTTCCAGGGCTCCGTGTTACTACTTCCTATCATGAGCCCAAGTTAAGTGCTGGTCAGGTCTCATCTGGGGCATTCAAGACCCCAGATTTCATTATTGTGTTCAAATGTAGAAACTGCACCTAATGGTCTAGAGTGGCTCTTTGCTGATATGGTGATTCTCATCCTCCCCTACGTTCTACTTTCAGAGGGAATTAAGGCATTTCATTAATAGTAACCACTTTATTCCCCCCATACCCCAAATGTAGGGAGCCAGACCTCTTGTCAAGACTATTATGATGGTTTCAAACTACTTTCTCATCCTCTATGCAGTCTCCATGGTTACTGAATGCTCTTTATACAGAATTAGTAAAATTTCTCTCTTGCTTCTTCTCATGATTCCCTTTTGCCCATGGAATAAAGCTCAAATTCTAGTTGTGACAGGTGACCTGCCATGATCTCAATTCTCTCCCAGATTTTCGATTCGAAAATACCCCTTTGCCTCATAAGCTTTGATTGTGAGAGGTTACTCTGTTTTTCCCATAACTCTCTAAGATCGTAACTTCTTCCACACAGCCTTCCCCACACATTTCTCATCTGGATTACCTTTCTTCACCCAAACACTTCCCTGGGGAAATGGTCACTCAGTCTTTTGTGCCCATCCTGTATTTATGAGTATTTTAATTATAACAACTGTAATATCTTATTAAGTATATTTGTTTAGATGCCTGTTTTGTATTTCAGGGCTGTCAGTGTTACATTGACAGAGGTAAAGTTCTTCATTTGTATATCACCATGTCTAGCATAGAGTAGACAATGACTAATTGGCTAAATAATTAATGAATAAATATTAACATCTCCATTGCAACCAAAGGGAAATCAGACCTAGTAATTAGAGTCATAAATAGGATTCTATCTATGTGTGCTTGCCTTTTCCTTTGTCTTATTCCAAAAATGGTTTAAGACAATTTAAAAAATCAGGCACATTCTAACAAGATAATAAATGTGGACATTAGAACAAAATAAATGGAATTGTAGAATTATGTTTAGAACTTTTGGTCCACTTTGGTTTTAATTACAAGTAGTTAGGAAGAGCAAGAGGTAAATTAAAATTTCTTCAAGGAGCAATCTTGGATTTCCTAAAGGAGCTGTGGGATTTTTTGTTTTTTGTTTTTTTTAAAGATGGACATAGAAATTGGAATATTTTAAAGGGGAATGTCAGTCAGTGAAATCAAATATATTACACCCTTGTAATTATATATGTAGTGTTAAATTTATCTCTTTCAGAATCCATACATCTTAAAATAATGACGTCTCATTGTTATTGCTGAAGGCCTGAGACTATCCATGCACTATCATTGGATATTAAACTATGGTTTTTACTATATACGGGATTCTCAGGAATGTTTAGCTTAAAATTTTGAAACTTATATTCTGGAGGCTTGCCACCAAGTAGAGCATGAAAGACAAGCTAGACATCTATTAATTCAAGGAAATAAATGTTTTCTTTGCACAGGGGAAGAACAATAAAATTTTAATTTGCTTTTCTTTGAAACAGTTTTAGTTAGTTATATATACTCTTTCATTGTTGTGTTTTTAAGACATTTAGGACCTTAGAAATTGGGACGTCTTGAGAAGCTTAGAGACGAAGAAACTGTGTGGTATTAGGACAATTAAGAATGAAAGCCAACAGATTATTATAAAACACAGGTTTTATTTTTGTATTTTACGTACACAAAAATAGCTTGTTATAATGACAACTCCAAATGATCTGGATTTAATGCATAAAGCTTAGAAAAAGTATGGAATGTTTAAATTTTAAGTATAGACTTTAATCATGTTCTACACACTAAGCTAAGTTACAGTAAGTTCAAGAGTAGTTAAAATTTATCATGATCAATGATTATCTGATTTGCATATACCCTTATTAAAATACTATTAATCTGATTGACTCTCAGGTAGAAGAAAGATACATACATCATGGAGGTATGATAGCTGCTTTCAGAAGAGATGACCAGGGGGCGCCCGGGTGGCACAGCGGTTAAGCGTCTGCCTTTGGCTCAGGGCGTGATCCCAGCGTTCTGGGATCGAGCCCCACATCAGGCTCCTCCGCTATGAGCCTGCTTCTTCCTCTCCCACTCCCCCTGCTTGTGTTCCCTCTCTCGCTGGCTGTCTCTATCTCTGTCAAATAAATAAATAAAATCTTTAAAAAAAAAAAAAAAAAAGAAGAGATGACCAGCCACATTTATCCAGTTCATGCGTTTCAGAGTTGAAGGGAGATACAACATTAAATGACACTCTTATAAAAACAAAACAAAACAAAAAAACAAACACCTCTAAATTTAAGGTAAATATCTAGTATTTTAAGAATCCATGTTCCCTTGGAAGTATCACTAAACCTGTTTCTTGGTTGAACATTAAGGATGATGTTGAAATACATATTCCAATTTCCCCTTAAAAAGTGAAAATCTCGGGGCGCCTGGGTGGCACAGCGGTTAAGCATCTGCCTTCGGCTCAGGGCGTGATCCCGGCGTTATGGGATCGAGCCCCACATCAGGCTCCTCTGCTGTGAGCCTGCTTCTTCCTCTCCCACTCCCCCTGCTTGTGTTCCCTCTCTCGCTGGCTGTCTCTATCTCTGTCAAATAAATAAATAAA